>NC_047523.1:32974413-33186913 GCF_902827115.2 Pseudochaenichthys georgianus | reverse complement strand
ATGTATTTTCTCTGTGATACAAAATAATGATGCTCATTCATACCCAGACTGCATGAGAACAATTGTGTTTTTTATGGTAATTTCCATTTTTTTAAATAAAGCACAGTTTGTGACAGAAGGGAATTTCTTCTTCAAATAAGTTAATATTTCATAACGTTAGTGGGAAATAAAAGCAAATAGCCTATAATCGAAGAAATGAGAAATTGTCATTTTTCAAAAGCATTTTTAATAAAAACCAAAGGTTCAAATATTATACATCTCAAACTTCTCTTAGTTTTAAATGTCTCTCTCCCATGTTCTGCCATTGACCGTTTTCTCGCAGCTCAAATCCCTCGCCAAATCTAGCGCACGTTTACTTCGGTCCTGGAGGGTTTCATTAATCTCTTGTTCAGAATGGTTACAGTAAAACATGAAGCTGAGTTTGTATCTAAGCCTAAACAATAGATAGGACCCTGAGAATATGCACAGAAATCCCTATCTTTAGGTGAACTTTGTCGAGGCTTAAGCTACAAACTTCTGAACTGCGTTGGAAAGAGTGGAAGGTGTGTTTGTGTGTTGCAAATGAGCTTCTCATCGCTCCAGAGCTTTTCCTCCAACAGCCATCCTTATAAAGTAATAAATCCCCGACAGCATCAATCTGCTTATCAGTGTTGCATGCATTGACTCCAGGGATGCCAATGTTGGTGGTTCCAGATTTAAAGAATCGTGTCCGACTGATTCAGTGATTGTGACTTTTACTCTTTTTTTTATTTGAGTGGTTTGTCTCGACACATATTTGATGGATTGATGTGCATTTTTGTAAATACATTAAAGTCCCCCCTCCGGATGAATTATGGGACATTAGAACTGATGTTGAACACAACAAAACAAGACATTCATTGTCATAACCCAACCTGTTTGTGAGTGACAGCTCAAATGCCTTTCTTTTCTTTCTTTTTCTTTTCAGTCTTTATTACGAACAGATTAAAAAATAACAAATAAAAAATAACAAATGTGAAAAACAGAATACCGTATTGTTATAATACAGTATTTATCCACGGTAATATGTGTATATTAAAAAAAAAAAAGTCTTCATATTAATAATCATAATTTTTTATAACGACACACACTCGTAAAAGGGGGTTTTCTTTGTTATTTAATGTCTTTTCCCATTTATATTGTGGTGTGATTTGCATACAGAATTTGAAAAATAATGCTATACTTGTATTTTGTAGATGTTTGTGTCTTTGTCTTACCCTCCTGGTACTGAAGATTGTACATTTGAGCTCTTATAAATATGTAGTTTATAAAAGTATGTTTGTGGTGATGGATTTCCTGTGTCTTGTCAAGTGTTTGAAGGTTTAGTGTCCGACCAAATTCGAATGAATAAAATAGATAAGTTATTAAATGGATTCTCTATATTAAAGATTAGCATTCAAATACATGTGATGCATTGAAAGGCAAGCATCAGGGATGTTAATCATACTGAAGGGAAGTCAATTGGATACAATGGAGAGGCCTTTCATTCCTGCCTCTTTTGTATATCAATGAGTCCATGCTGTCACCTGAAGTGTGGCTGCCTTTCACTTTTCATGTTTCTAAGCTCTGACATGCTCCCACTTACTGTAACCACACCCTCGTCATGCAGTTTGAGGTGTTCTTAATTGCTAATGCTTTGAGATCTACAATACAGCACAAGGCAAGAGGGTGGCCTTCAACATCTGGCCTCATATGATGAAAGAAAAAGTGACATTTTAAATGCTGAATAAAAGCAGAAGGTTGAGCTCACCTCTGAGTGCAAAGAGTGTCAGCAGGACAGCCAGCCCCATCAATCTCAGACACAGCTGCTGGGATGCCATGTTGTACTCCAGTCTTTGCAGATTAAAAGCAACAACTGTGCAGAAGAGCTGCTGCACGACCCGAGGGGAGAGTTGGCCGACTCCGAGACTCTCCAAAATGGAAATGGCAGGCAGGGCCGGCACTGACCAATTTGCCGCCCTAGGCGAGATTTAAGTTGCCATTGTCTGGTTGGTTTAATGTGTCTGTGGACCCCCTCAGAGCCAGGTCTCTCTCTGCTAAGGACTGACTTATTGCCACGAATCGGGTGAGAACGTCACGCCACCTATTTCTCTCAGCCTGAGCAAGGGCCATCTCTTGCATATCTATTGTAAGCCCCCTGGCAAGACGGACGTCTAACTCCTTCCATGTCGCCATGTTTGTGTTGTGCTCCTTGCTTTCTTCATGTACCTTGAGCAAGTGACTTGCATTTTTCCAGTCCTTTAGCCCTTCCCTATTGAGTTTGTAATTTCTCTGTGAAACATTTTGCAGCAGAAGCAGTGCAAGCTATCATTCTTTTTTGAATACATCAACCAGCTTCTTTTGATTTTTTCTCCGTTGAATAGTCCTGCTGACACCTTCTCCCGTCTTTTTGTTTGGGAAAGGTAAAACTAGGTTTCATTTTATTCACCTATTTTCCCTCGCTTACCAGTCAGTCTGAGCTGAGCTATGTCATACCTATTTGTATGCTTTCACTGTCTGTCCATGGCCTTATGTGCCTTGTTTTTATTCTTATGTGTGCTTTTTTATCTATTCATGTAATATTATATTATATTTTATTATAATGTTATGTTCATTGTGAAGCACTTTGGCAAACCCTCTGTTTTTTAAACTGTGCTATACAAATAAAGTGGATTGGATTGGGATTTGATATGGTCCACAAACTCTGTCCTGTCATTATCAGTAAGAACAGATGGCCAGTCGGCAGGGTCTATTGGTGAAGCCTTATCCCTGATGCTGTATCACTTGGCTCTGCTGAGGTGGAGGGGACAGGAGCACTTGATGCTGTATCACTGGGCTCTGCTGAGGTGGAAGGGACAGGAGCGCTAGATGCTGTATCACTTGGCTCTGCTGAGGTGGAAGGGACAGGAGCACTTGATGCTGTATCACTGGACTCTGCTGAGGTGGAGGAGACAGGAGCGCTAGATGCTGTATCACTTGGCTCTGCTGAGGTGGAAGGGACAGGAGCGCTTGATGCTGTATCACTGGGCTCTGCTGAGGTGGAAGGGACAGGAGCGCTTGATGCTGTATCACTGGGCTCTGCTGAGGTGGAAGGGACAGGAGCGCTTGATGCTGTATCACTGGGCTCTGCTGAGGTGGAAGGGACAGGAGCACTTGATGCTGTATCACTGGGCTCTGCTGAGGTGGAAGGGACAGGAGCGCTTGATGCTGTATCACTGGGCTCTGCTGAGGTGGAAGGGACAGGAGCGCTTGATGCTGTATCACTGGGCTCTGCTGAGGTGGAAGGGACAGGAGCGCTTGATGCTGTATCACTGGGCTCTGCTGAGGTGGAAGGGACCGGAGCGCTTGATGCTGTATCACTGGGCTCTGCTGAGGTGGAGGGGACAGGAGCGCTTGATGCTTTATCACTGGGTTCTGCTGAGGTGGAAGGGACAGGAGCACTTGATGCTGTATCACTGGGCTCTGCTGAGGTGGAGGGGACAGGAGCGCTTGATGCTGTATCACTGGACTCTGCTGAGGTGGAAGGGACAGGAGCGCTAGATGCTGTATCACTGGGCTCTGCTGAGGTGGAAGGGACAGGAGCGCTTGATGCTGTATCACTTGGCCCTGCTGAGGTGGAAGGGACAGGAGCGCTTGATGCTGTATCACTGGGCTCTGCTGAGGTGGAAGGGACAGGAGCGCTTGATGCTGTATCACTGGGCTCTGCTGAGGTGGAAGGGACAGGAGCACTTGATGCTGTATCACTGGGCTCTGCTGAGGTGGAAGGGACAGGAGCACTTGATGCTGTATCACTGGACTCTGCTGAGGTGGAAGGGACAGGAGCGCTTGATGCTGTATCACTGGACTCTGCTGAGGTGGAAGGGACAGGAGCGCTTGATGCTGTATCACTGGGCTCTGCTGAGGTGGAAGGGACAGGAGCGCTTGATGCTGTATCACTGGGCTCTGCTGAGGTGGAGGGGACAGGAGCGCTTGATGCTGTATCACTGGGTTCTGCTGAGGTGGAAGGGACAGGAGCACTTGATGCTGTATCACTGGGCTCTGCTGAGGTGGAGGGGACAGGAGCGCTTGATGCTGTATCACTGGGCTCTGCTGAGGTGGAAGGGACAGGAGCGCTTGATGCTGCATCACTGGGCTCTGCTGAGGTGGAGGGGACAGGAGCGCTTGATGCTGCATCACTGGGCTCTGCTGAGGTGGTATGAGGCCCCAACACATTTCAAAAGTGCATCTGGAGAGAGAAGAGAAGTATATGTGACCATCAAGAGATGCATTATATTTGCTAGACCTAATTATATTATAGAAATCAGAAAACAGGAGCAGCTCAGAAAATAATTAGAATATCATGGAATATATTGCCTCCATGTAGAATTGATGCATTTATCTCTGCAAGAGGAGCCCCGACCAAGTATTGAGTACATATTTGAATAAACTTTTCAGAAGATCGAAATATCTGTATTATAAATCCTTATCTAATATTATACTAGATACAGGATTATTGATTTTCATGATCTGTAATAATCACAATTAAAACAAAAAAGGTTTGAAATATTTCACTTCATGCATAATGAATCTAGAATATATGATTAATTTGTTTTATAAAATTAAAGAAAAACAGTTCTATGATATAGTTATTCTTTTAGATGCACCTGCAGATTCTGCGACTTACCAGATGGCAAAGAAGCAGCTACATACATTGTAATATAGCATATTAAAGATAAAGGCTAAGGTATGCAGTATTTACAGTAGTGACAAGCATTTTAACACTGATGTAAACGTTACACTATTGATTATTGAACATACTTTAGACAGCATAAACTGTAAGGCAATACAATTAAAGGCCTACAACTATAAATTATTGAGGGGATGTAAAAGGAATAGCATTTTAATGACTATCATTATTAGCCTATTACTACAAGCAGGGGCAAACATTGGCTCACCTCAACAGATATAGTAGATGATATATAGCAGGTGATGTAACTCTTTCCAAATGTCCCTGAATTTAAGGTGGGAGTAACGGTAATAATTGACGTTAACTCTAAATGTAACTATTGATTAGCAAACGAACGACCTTGCTATCGTCTAAAAGTAAACAAGTTAAAACTGTTCCATCAACGGTAACTACAACTACAACTACAACTACTACACGACTTTGTTTAATCATCATCACATTAACGTTACTGTACCTTTGTCTTTCTCCCGTTTGTCCTCCTCCTCTTTTCTTTTCTTTCTTCCTTGGGCACCAGATAACTTTGTTCTTTTCGACATGCTAATTACCGTCTTTGTTTTCTTCTCTCGAGTCACAGCAGGTCCCCTCGCTCCTTGAGGACATAAACAGCCTACGCGGCTGGGGCAGTTCAACTTACCTGAATTAGGGGGGGGGCGCCATACTGTATGGGCGCTGTACGCAATATAGGCGTAGTTCTATTAAGATAAGATATTAAGATGTACTTTGTTGATCCAAAATCGGGAAATTGTTTTATTTTGAAGAAAAAAAAATCACAATTAAAACAATTTTTTTTTTAATAAAATAAATATTTCCCCCAATTTTCGGCGCCCCCCTGGCTTGATGCGCCCTTAGCATTCGCCTATACTGCCTATGCCAAGGGCCGGCCCTGGGGGCAGGAATGCCGTTTAGCTCCTCGCCTACGGTCAGGAACAAGTCTGAAGTGAAGTGAATCCCAGGTACTTTTCCATCTCCAAATATACAGTCCAGGAGCAGCTGTGAGGAGGAAGAAAGAGCAGATTCCTATTCCTGAATGTGGCGTATAAAGCAGGGTTTCTTTATGAGGAGATAGTCAGGATTTGTCATTTCTGAAAAAGCCTCCTGCTGTATAATGGGTTCAAAAACAATACTCTTTTCACTCAGGATAACAATTAATACACTGTCTGAGGTGAATTTCTCGTAACCCAACTGTTCACAAACTGTCTCTGCAGTATTTATTACAGCCATTTTATAATTTCACCTTAAAATCACCTCTAGACATCTGAAGACAAGCTTCTTTATATTCATTTCAATAAATAACACTTAGTGGCCAACAGGGAAATATCTGATTCTATTTCCTCTTTTGTAAAACGTAGCCTACATTATTCTGCCTATAATTCTTAGGAAGGAGAGTGTCCTCAGCGGAGGTCTCATGCCGTGAGTTTAACAATGATGGTGCAGGTACACGAAGGCAGCAGGAATATAATTGTTTCAGTCCGCAGCTCCGGTTTAACTTCCCCCCTCAGGTCATCAATTAGACATTATGTCAGGAAGTGATCCACGTTCCCGTCGTTTCCTTTATATTTACTCTGTGTGCACGTTGTCTTGCCTCGGTATGTGATCACAGCAACATGTTTTTTGTGTGATTGGCTATTTGTTTTATATGATTTATCAACGTGATCATCAATAGCTAATCTGAGCACCAGAACCCAGCTCATGTGTCCTTTTATGCTGTCCATTGAAATGCAGGTATGTGAGTTTTGTACACCAGTTATTTATGTGTAATGTTTCACATTGCTCCACATGATGCCTTGACTACAAAGATGATGTTTCTACGCTTCTTCCTCTGCGTCACAGTTTCGGGAATATCAAGATCATTGCACAGGGCCTTGGTCTTGTCATAGACCTCATGTGCTTTCTCGTTACTTTGGTAATTTTTCAGTGTGTTCTCAACTGCTGTTTTGTAATCTACTGCCTGCACCAAGTCAATTGTTTCTTTCTGCAGGTATTTGTGCAGCCCTGAGTGGTTGAGAGCAGTGTCTGGAACATGACAGCATGTAGATGGTACTGCATTTTCAAAGCTTGCTTTCCAGTCCCTTTGCTAGAGGGGCTGAAAGGCTCCCTAAAGTCTTGATGAAAGCAGGGAGGTTTTTGACATGCCCAGCGAATAAGTTGTTTGCCCCCTACCTCTAGCTGTTTCTGAAATGTTTGCAATCTCTGATGGTGGACAAGAGATGTGGAGAAGAGAGTAGAGACACTCCAGGAGATCAACGCAGGTATGTGAGTTTTGTACACCAGTTTGTATAAGGTTAATGTTTCACACTGCTTGTGAAAAATATACTACCACTATACGATCACTGATGTTTTGTTGTTGACTGGACAGGACACTTATTTTGTAAAAGAGATAGCATGAGAGGATCTCTTAAGCAATGCAGCTCACATGTCCTTTTTATATGCTGTCCATTGAAATGCAGGAAAGTAATCAGCAGCTCTGAGTGATCTGTTGCCGAGGGGACACTACACCGGAGTTACATAAGCAGAGATAAAGTGCTATTTTGGGGGGAACTCACCTCCTCTGGGGTCCCCCAGGAAGATTTTTTTAAATGTTGAAGTTAAAAGCATCAATCTTGTGCACTTTGAGAGCAACATCAAGAGATATGATACATCTCTCAACACCCATATGTCAAAAAGAAATCAAAGAATCAGAATCAGAAACGGGTTTATTATTTAAAAACACTTCATTTTCCAATTAAATCATAAACGATGTCAAATTATTAGAAGTTGTTAGTAATCAGATTAAACATAAAAAAGGGATGGAAGGAGGAAATAATAATCCCTCATCTCTTGCTGTTTGCGGTTGAAATTATCTCTTTTGCTGGCCAAACATGCTGGATGGAAAGCAGTGATGTCTCACTTGCCGTGGCCCTGTATCTGCAGGCCCTAAATCAGTCATGTTACCCATTGACTCTTGTCTGTTCTGGTGTTCCTGTTCATTGTTGTCTCCATTGTCGTTCTTGTCTGTTGTATCTCCTTCTTGTGTGTCCCTTTCTCCTGTTCTCCTTTCTTCATCCTCTACTCTGTGTGGCTCATCTGTGATGACTGTGGGTAAACACAAACAAGTATGTAAGTCAATCAGTTTCCAGCTCTGTCAAATAAATGAATTTCAAGATACACACATTTGTCTTCATTAAAATGACTGTCACCACACTGTCACAACATGTAATACTAACCAATTGAAAATAGTTACATGTACATTGGAAACCTCTTGTAGATATCACTATTAAGAGTAGTTATCTGCCAATAGGACAGAATCATTCCTATACAAATGCAGTTTGAGTAATTCACTTAATTTATTCACTTAAAACTTTAATATAGTCATTTTCACTTAATACTCTAATATAGTCATCTTTCTGCATTCAACACTAAGGAAAGCTGTACAATTTGACATGATGAGGAAAAAAAGGCCTCCGACAATGCAGATCATTTTTTGATCATATCAATTTTAAAATGGGGGTCAAGGCTTAATATCTGGGAGCATAGTGTCCCTTCCCCCTTTCAGGAGCCCCACTGGATTAGCTTTGATCTGAAATATGTGTATAACAAGCTTGTGTTAGCTGGCTGTCCATCTCATAATGTTCACATAGAAACTAGCTGTCAATAGGAAATATCAATCAGAAGAATTATATTTTCATGCAAAATCTGTCACAAAAAGAGGTTGCACATTTAAATGCAGGTGTTGTTATGGCAACGTCAGTGGCCAGACAGCCACATTTACTGCTGCAAATACGTTCAAACATGCTGTCGACACGTAAAGCAGTGGCAACTATGCCACCATTTCAGCTGACTTTTTCTCAGAAATACCGTCACATAACATCCATATATATTTCAGTGCTAGGTTGATGCTTAGCTAAGCTAACTATGAAACACTTTAACTGGCAGGACTCAGGATCAACTACTACTGTAAGGTAGCTTCTAGCTTCATGTCGAACACAGACAGTAAGTCAACATTTCCCAGAGAGCTTTCTTTGAAATCACCAAGTAACGCTAAAAAACACAACATTTAGATTGTATGACAAAGTGTTTATTTAATATATCTGGCTAGCTATAGCTACTTGCTAACGGTTTAGCTTACCCCCGCGATTCAAAGTAACGTCAACGTAGCTATAATTTATGCTTTGCTTACATGTTGACATAACTTGTAAGTTTACTGACAGGTGCATACCTTGTTCACCTGGCTCAGGTGGTGGCTCTGGGGTTGTTGTGTGAGCCACCACTTGAGAATTGCCGTCTTTTTTATTAAAGAAATGTCTAATGTCCATCTTCAGAATCTCCGCGTCCGGGGCTGACAGTTTAAAGTTTAAACATTGTCACAGAGGAGAGGTACGTACCTGTCAGCCAATAAAACACGTTTATTTCCATGCAACTCTCTGATTGGTCTGGTGGCGTCGTCTTGCCTCTGTGTTGCATTCACTGAACATGGGAATTTACAGTTCTGCCGTCCGTCCTATAGGTAAAGTAGGTTAATGTATTATATTAGTGAGGGAGAATTTGTCCGGGGCTAAAGAAAAAACATCCGGGGCTAAAGCCCCGGATGCCTACCCCAGGCGACGCCCCTGGTGATCACTCTTAGATGTTGGTGTTTCAATTGAATGAAAACTGTTCGTTGTACACTGAAGTCAAAAACGTTTTGGATTATTTGACAGTATTCATCGAGTCTTCTTGTCATCCTTCTTAATCATCTTCATATTCCTCCTCTTCATATTCCTTCCTTTTTCTTTGTCTTGCTTTCTATGCCACAAAAATAGCTCTCTTAAAGGTCAAATGCAAAGCTTCCAAATATGCTACATTTTTATAGAAATGTTGTTTTTAAGACTGCCTGTATTTTTTATTTAATTTAAATCGAGATAATACACCCGAAAAAAAGCTTTTTATTGATACAAAACTCGACCCAAAGCCGTCTGAATTTCTGACATGTCATTCCCAGCAGCCTCCGCGCGTGTGACGTCATTGTGGCCAAACAGTCTCTGGGCCAAATATCCCGACTCGGCAGTCTCGTGCGCTGTTCACATGTCAGCGGTGTTTTTCGCTCATGACTGGTGCAGAAAACTCTGAATTATATCCGCAAAATCACGCAAAACATGGGTTATTGTTGTGCTTTCGGATGTACGAACGGTGCAGGATCTGGGAGAATTTTTCATTCATTTCCCCAAAACAAAATCATCCGCCGAAACTGGATTATTTTAGTGAATCGTGTTGGCTGGTAGCCGACAAAATGGAGCAAGTTGTTCTCTGACCACTTCGCGTCTGATGCATACGATGTTGATCCTGTCATCGTCAAGTCTGTTGGTGGAGAAGCATTTAAAGTACATCGGAGCCGTCCCCTCCATATTTGAGCACAAAAAACAACCGAAAGAACGAAAGAGCCGGGCAATACAGAAACGCCAAAGAATTGAGGTAAACAAATTTTGATTTGATTTCAAAGCGCACGGAGCACAGAGCGGACAGCAGATAACGGAATTGCAGTTTTATTGCTTATAGATTATCAGAACATTTCAAAGGGGACACAGCCCCATTGGATATTAACCTATGGATTAACTACATCATTGTTTTTATCGTTTTAATGCCATTTTAGACCAGACAAAGAGGAAGGTAAGCCTAGCTCATGTTAGTACCTAGCGCCACATGTTTTGATGTACGTTTTTGTTGATAACCTCGCGAGTTTGTATCTTTCAATGTTGAGGTGAGCACCGTTAGATTCTGTGTCTTTACGATCATAAACAATGTGTTGGATATGGAGCTAGGATAAGTAATAAGGGAGCTAGGAGTGATTTTCGGTGCAGTAATAGGTTAGCATTTTTCGCTCGGGGCTAATTCAGAGGCTCACTGTTAGCATTGTGTGTTTTTTTTGAATAAATGAAAAAGATCAGTTAAATTAGTTTTTTCCCGTTATATGGATATAAAATATTCATAGTTTATTCAATATTAAGGTTCCTTAGACGTCGTTTCCTGCAAATGACGCGATTTCGGGTCCGTGGGGCTAAGAGGATAACAGAGTATGTTTTATTTTTTTTTCACAACAGTTGTATTTGGATGGAATGAATACCTATAGTGATAATTCAAAGTAATAAAACGATTTTTACAGTGAAAAAGTTCAAATGGAACTGATGGTTCCCAAATTACCCAGAGGTCGCCTGGACTTTATTTTTCTAAACCTCTCTAAACAGGTCAAATGTCACTTGTTTTGCATCAATCTTGATACAGGGTACTTATTATATGTTATAGTTTGGATTCCTAAAGCTTTTAGTCTATAGTCTACTCAGAATCAGACATGATAACGAAACTAAGTTGTACTATCGGCGGAAGCAGCTGTGAGCGATAAGCCAGGTGGAAATATGTTTGTACACTCTGACGTCACGCGATGCCATCTTGCGGAGACGAGCGGCTGAGAAATAAATCGTCGGACTTGGTGTTGGGGGTTGAACAAAATAAATATTGCGCATTGCCAGACGCATATTATCTCCGATTTTAATACTGCAATATCTTAGATAGTGTTGTAGCTATATGATTTCGATTTGACTGGCAATTATAAAAAAATCTTTGCATTTGATCTTTAACATGCAAAGTATCCATCTTTAGTTTGTAGCAGTTTAGTTAGCTATTGCACAGAATGCTAACATTAGCCACCTTAAGCTAATGGTCCAAGTATGGCTGCAAAACTGCATCACATAGAGCAGTGTGTTTTATTTCTTATGAATTCAACTTTTTTATTTGTAATGGAAAGGTGTTTGTTTTAATATTATTAATAAAAAGTTATAATCTCACTTGAATGGCTGCTGTCACTGTGTTTATCAGCCTTTCAAAGCAGCCCTTCATGCACTAATCAGCCTTCCATATTGAGGGACAAACCTTTACTTTATAGAGCGTTCATTCAGAAATTCTCTCTCATCTGGGCTCCGGATTATATTAACTGTGGGGTGGGTGTGTGTGTGTGTGTGTGTGGTGTGTGTGTGTGTGTGGTGTGTGTGGTGGTGTGTGTGTGTGTGTGTGTGTGTGTGGTGTGTGTGTGTGTGATGGTGGTGTGTGTGGTGTGTGATGGTGTGTGTGTGTGTGTGTGTGTGGTGTGTGATGGTGTGTGTGTTGTGTTGATAGGAAAGTTTGTTTGGTTTGGCATCCCACAAAACAGCCTCTCCACAGGCTCAGCAGGAATGCAGGCAACCCTGGCTGACGATTCCATTCTTCATAATTGGATTTGGAGAGAAGGTGAAGTGAGGGGAGAGAGAGAGAGAGAGACCGGAAGAGAGAGAGGTGAGGATGAGGAGAGAGAGAGATGGAGAGAGAGACGGACAGTGGAGAGAGAGAGAGAGAGAGAGAGAGAGAGAGAGAGAGAGAGAGAGAGAGAGACGGACGCAGACGGACACATCTACAGCACAGTGTGACGAAGAAGACTTTAGGAACTCTTGTTTGCTCATTGCATCGTTCAGGCCTGAAAGTTGTGACGCCTGCGTTTCTCACGCACGCACGCACACACACACACACACACACACACACACACACACACACACACACACACACACACACACACACACACACACACACACACACACACACACACACACACACACACACACACACACACACACACACACACACACACACACACACACACACACATTGGCCATTGAAGGGAAAAGAGGTAAGATGATTCTCAAGTGCTTCGAACTGAACAACCTTGATTCATGGCCGATGTTCTGTAAAGCTCAGAGAAAGGCAGGCCTCCGCTTTCAGACAAGCCATAGAGAGGATTTACCTTTTGGCTTTTAATCATTAGATTAATCGCTTTTTCTTTTGCAAGCAGAACTATGAAAAGAACATCCTGAGTTATAGTTTGTTGACACGGATAGGTAGAATAAGTCAACCTATGTGCTTGTGTTTGTTTGGTTTGCCAGGACTAAGGATTTAAACACCATAATATAAAAAAATATATATATATTCAACCTCCCTCCAAAGTGATTTCTCCTTCTCTTGATTTCTCTCCATCTTTATCCTCTTACTTGACTTGAGTGTTGTCGGATTTATTTTGCTGTCTCAATAACACACTGGTCCTTCACCTTGTATATGTAGTTATATACAAAGGGGGGAAATCATTAAACATAGATTATTGCTGATGGTAGTTTTTAAAAGTCGCACCCCCCCCAAATCTTAAATAAGTTCAAGCATAAAAATAGACCTAACATGTCACAGAGTTGCATACTGTTCATGTATTTCTCTGTGATACAAAATAAATGATTGCTCATTCATAACCCAGACTGCATGAGAACAATTGTGTTTTTTATGGTAATTTCCATTTTTTTAAATAAAGCACAGTTTGTGACAGAAGGGAATTCTTCTTCAAATAAGTTAATATTTCATAACGTTAGTGGGAAATAAAGCAAATAGCCTATAATCGAAGAAATGAGAAATTGTCATTTTTCAAAAGCATTTTTAATAAAAACCAAAGGTTCAAATATTATACATCTCAAACTTCTCTTAGTTTTAAATGTCTCTCTCCCAGAGTGAGAAATGACCTCTGCCTGCCCTCACACCCTTAAATCTCCCTCCTCTCCCTCCTCTCACTCACTCCTCGAGGTCAGACTCTGGACTGTCGTACCCCAGCTGGGTTGCGATGGGGAAGTGAGCCCAGAAGGTGTGAGCCAGGTTTTGGACCCCCTGGTGATCCCCCTGCGCCCGGAGCTCCTCCAGCCAGCCGATGAAGTCTGAGGACCACATCCCCCAGTAGGGGAGACTCCTCCTCCCCCTCTCCCCCCGGCTGCTGGCTGACTCTCCCTCCTCTGCTGCTGTCAAAGAGGACAGACGCAGAAATCATACGTGAGCACACCTGGTCCATCATTTCAGATCTCCTGAATATCACAGAGTCAAGTCCATTCATGTGTAAAGGTGAGTGAGTCGCTCACATACCTGAAGCAGGCAGGACTGAGAGGAGGAGATAATGGAGCAGCACGAACACCAACACGGCCCGCATGCTTTCAGGAACTTTCAAGAAAGAACACAAAAGGACCTGTAAAAAAGGAATTTGTTCTACAGGCTGCAGGAGAAATATGTGTGAATACAGGTGCAGAGAGGACATCAGCAGAATGTGGGGCAGGAATGTAATTCTCTGCAGTCCACCGCAGGATTTAAAACTCTTCTCCATGAGGAAGACAAATCCATAAGTCAAGAACCTGTAGCTTAATCAAATATCATCTTCTGTTTAGTCTTACCGGATCAGCAGGAGATTACGCCGCCTGTCCCTCGTCCTTCTGTCTCAGACTGAGCTGTGGATGAAGACTGCATCTGGACTAGAAATACTCAGGAAGGCGGACATGTTTGTTTTTCACATATTGCCTCCGTACACCTTCCTGCCCCCAAAGGACGTCAGAGAGCCGCCTTCACACGTCTCAGGCCCGTTAGTTTTTTATAGAGTGATATATGTATGTATAGAGAGTAGAGACCTAATGCGTCATTTACAATGAGACGACACATCTGGACCGGCCACAGGCCCTCATCTCCATAATGACTTTTACTATGATATATTTATATTTAACAGTGTTGATGTCACAACCATCAGGCGCTCAGCGTGAGATTACTGCCTTGAGCTGCCTGGAATCATGTGCAACATTTTCAAGGTGAAAGAAGAGAAAACGTGGATAGAAGTGGATGAAAAGACAAGCGTGTACTAGACAGTTTTCACACCTTCAATCCAGACGGACTGTCCCAACATTCAGCCAAAGGGCCGATGTTATTTTTCAACTTGTCAGGTTTTTTGTTTTTTTTGACGATCCATTACTCTGTGGATGTTTGTCTCTCTCTGAAGGCACTGCCAGGAAGAGAGGGGGCTTCTGGGTGATCTCATGCTGAGTCTGTCTGCAGAGCTTCAGGACAAACCTCTCAGAGCCGGTTACTGTCAGCCTCCACACAAAGGCCAGCTTCACCTGATGGGGGAAGTTTTGTGTTGTCAGGCCGTAACATTTTCAGGTGCGCCATATCTTAGAAATGTCTTCAATCTTGGAACAAACGCCAGAAAGCTGATGAGATTTAGGTGTTCAGAGGTCAACCTCACAATGACCTCCTAAACTACTAAACTGACGTCTTGAAGCCTTGACCGAAGGCAAAACATGTTGTGAATACAATATCTTAAAAATGCAATCAGGGAATTTCATCAAATTGTCAAAAAAACTTCCATTTGCCTGTGATCCGATTTTACTGTTAAAAGATCAATGAACAATCAATGAACCTAACTAAACACATTTGTTTTGCTAATTTCAATAATGAATGCACTACTTATGACAATCTCACTAATATCCAATAAGATGCATACAGGTAGGCCATACTTCTAGTTTATTTAAATTATAGTCCCTCTTACTGAATACATATCTAAAAGAAGAAGTTTTATTTAAAAAATACAAAATGAATTTTTTTTTTTTTTGTTGTAATGTAGTATTTGCTAAATGTTTGTCAGGAGAAGCCTCCATGGTGCTTTTGTCAAAGATTATTTAAGCAACATATTAGTACATTTTATTTGTATTTTGACTTTATAAAAACAGGAAAAAGCTTATTGAAATTAAATAAATCTCAATCTATTGTGTTTTAAGTGTCCTGAAGTATTAACAGGTCATTTCAGGATAGACTGATAACATTATGCCAAATAGAATTGTATACATCTATATGTTTTTTTGATCCTGAAAACGACCGAAATGGCACCTTAAGTCTTTCCATTTCCTGAAGAGAGGACAGATTTTCACACACTTCAATACAACGAGGCTCATAAATGTTCACCAGGAGGCTTATCTTTAATCAGCTGATGAAGGGCTTCAACTCATGCAGTTAAGCAATTAGATGTAGCCATGATCTCCATCAGCCAATCACGTCACTGCTGTGAAACTTTAAATCTCTTGCTGCCTTCAGATGGGACTTCCTCGGGCCCGTTCAAATCCAATCATCACATCCAGTATCTGAGCTCATCAGAAGTCCTCATCACATCCACTCTTCATCGTTATCTTCATCTCACCCCCAGACCTCATAGGAGGTTTTCTACTTCACTTCACCGTATTAATAATATATGATCTCACGAAGGAAACTAATCGCCACAGTCTGTTCACATTTCTCCTCCTCTTCCTCGTGCATACATTTTCTTTCACTCAGGAATAATTATCTCCTGATTGAAGCTCTTCTTTAGAGATGAGGTGTTGCTCTTCTCCTATGTGTGCACCTTATATGAGCAGTCTCTGGTACCAGGCAGCCTCAGTGTGCAGGGAGCCGTAAGAGATTTACTTTTTGTGATCCAGCATCATAACATAAACAAATGTATTCCCAGAGCCAAAGGCATAAAAGTGTCTGGAATAAATATATGTTTTATCTAAGAGGAAGAGACCGGCACGTTGCTGAATGTCCACATAAATGAGTCGTCTGCAACACATCCTTAACATGTATGAGAATAAATAAATAAAATCTGTGGTTTCATCCATGATGTTCAAAGCTGAATAACGCTGTGAGAGAGGGCTTGTCTTTGTGTTGGCACGGTCAAATAAACAAACATGTCACCAGCATAGTAATGGATATTTACATAAAGTCTGTACATGTTGGTTCTCTACAGTAACAATGTGTACAAGTACATATTCATCATATGGAGGAAACATGTCATGGCTCGTCGATGTGGATTTCTGGACAAATGTAGACGTTTATGCAACGGTGTCCTTCAGTTTTTAAACCTTAAAGGTCACATGTCATGGCCATTTCTACTGATCATAATTCCAATGTTGAGGTCTACCAGAATAGATTTACATTGTTCAATTTTCCAAACTCACATTGGTTTCTCATACAGCATCTCTGTATAGTATGTGTATTCACTCTCTGTCCTACACGCCTTGTTGTCTTTGCCTTCTGGCTCAGCTCCCTTTTCGTCACAACGGTGCGGTAAAGCGACTGCAGTACCGCTCCCGCTGCTCCGATTCTCCGGCCCATCTCACGCTCCATTGTTCCCTCACTCGAGAACAAGACCCCGAGATACTTGAACTCCTTCACTTGGGGTAAGGACTCATTCCCTACTTGGAGTGGACAGTCCATCGGTTTCCTGCTGAGAACCATGGCCTCAGATTTGGAGGTGCTGATCCTCATCCCAGCCGCTTCACACTCGGTTGCGAACCGATCCAGTGAGTGCTGAAGGTCGCAGACCGATGAAGCCATCAGAACCACATCATCTGCAAAAAGCAGTGGTGCAATCCTTAGTCCACCGAACTGCAGACCCCCCCCCCCACGACTACGCCTCGAAATCCGATCCATGTATATTACAAACAGGATTGGTGACAAAGCGCAGCCCTGGCGGAGGCCAACCCTCACCGGAAATGGGTCCGACTTACTGCCGAGGACCCGGACACAGCTCTCGCTTTGGGAGTACAGAGATTGGATGGCCCTGAGTAGAGACCCCCTCACCCCATACTCCCGCAGCACCTCCCACAGTAACTCCCTGGGAACTCGGTCATACGCCTTCTCCAAGTCTACAAAACACATGTAGACCGGATAAGCGTACTCCCAGGCCCCCTCCAGGATCCTTGCGAGAGTAAAAAGCTGATCCGTCGTTCCACGACCAGGACGGCATCCGCATTGTTCCTCCTCAATCTGAGGTTCGACAATCGGCCTGACCCTCCTTTCGAGTACCTTATGGCGCGTTTCCACTGCAGCGGGTAGCTCGCTTTAAGCGTGCCAAGCCGTGCGGGGCCCGTTTTTGGTTGCGTTTCCACTTGGTCTAGTTTTGGCCCGGGGCTACTTTTTCACCTTTTTTCTGGCCCGACTAAATCGTGGTTCCAGGGCCAGGAACAACCACGCTGAGTCGGGCTGAGTATGCTAAACTAGAGAGAGAATCGCTGGCAAGGGGGCTACAACTACAACAAGATGAACATATTTGACCGTGATTTAATTGTAATACACGTTTCAAAATGATGCCGAAGTAACAACATACTGATACCGGTTAGTAAAAACCATGAATTAATGCTTTGACAAGTCTGCAGACAGACGGCAGGCGAAAAAACCTTTTAGAATGCGTGTTTTCTAAATGTAGCTCGGCTAAGCTAACGTTATATATGCTCCGACCGTCCACACTCACAGCAACGGCCTACAGACATAAATAAACCAGCGACTGTATCCGCCATGACAGACAGTCTGTGGTTTGTACTTGTTTAACTTTTGTCTAGTTTCTGAACAGATATGAGGAGCTGTGAGCTCTGAGTGCTAAGAGCTAACGGCTGTGTTGTTTTTCTGGGGCTCTCATTGAAGATGACGTCACGGGTCCGCCTACACTGCGTTACTATAGTAACTACCCCAGTTCCTAAACTGTAATGGAAGCGCAGCATTAAAGTGAGCCGGGCCTAATAAGGCCTAACCAAACCGAGTGAGGCCGAGCGAGGCCTGCAGTGGAAACGCGCCATTAGAGTAAACTTTCCAGGGGAGGCTGAGTAGTGTGATGCCTCTGTAATTGGCACACACCCTCTCTAATGGTTTGACGATGAGAGAGGCTGGACGGAGGGTTCAGCCTAATCTAAGCCGATTTACTGTCGCCTCTGTAATCCGGACACTTAGACTTGAAAACAGGTTAGTTACCAGTGTGTAGCTCTGCATAATTCATGATATCTCAGTGCTTATATCTGTTGTGTGAAACGTATTTACTTCATTACTGTAACTGAATTGTTGCATGTTGCAGACTATAACTGTACACACATCCTGCACAATGTACTGTGGTAAACTCACTTTTATGCAACACAGACACTGACCGACCACTATGTCTTTGTTGTTTATCTGAAGGACTGAGAAAGAAAGAGGTGCAGGTGGAAGGCTAAGGGTTTCCAATGAGGCACAGGAAGCAGCAGCTACAAACTGGGTGTTGGGAAACAATGCCATCACACTTGGAGAGATCCGAAGCATAGCAACTATGTGCTGAGATGCATCACAGTGTTATTTTTTTAATACAATGTGATTTATTTCATCAACTCATTTGTATTTCTTCCTTTACTGTATTTCTGTAAACTCAAGCAATCTTTCTCTGCAGAAACCTCTATGTACAGAGCACAGCCCATAACAGATGGAAGTGCTTTAGAGTATGCTCAGCAGTGTGTAGCTGGGTGGTCAAACCATCTAGTAATTACATTACATTGCATTTAGCTGACGCTTTTATCCAAAGCGACTTACAATAAGTGCGTTCGACCAACAAAATACAACCTTGAAGAAAACAGAATCATATAAGTACATCAGGTTTCATAGAGAAAAAACATTTGAAGTGCTACTCAACTGGCTTTAGATAAGCCAGCCCTTTATTAGTATATAAGTGCTTTGTTAATAGTTCTATTGCTCGAAGTGGAGTCGAAAGAGATGAGTTTTCAGTCTGCACCGGAAGGTGTGTAAGCTTTCTGCCGTCCTGATGTCAATGGGGAGCTCATTCCACCATTTTGGAGCCAGGATAGCAAACCCACGTGTTTTTGCTGATGGGAACTTGGGTCCCCCTCGCAGCGATGGTGCAGCGAGCCGTTTGGTTGATGCAGAGCGGAGTGCACGCGCTGGGGTGTACGGTTTAACCATGTCCTGGATGTAGGAAGGGCCAGATCCATTCGCAGCATGGCACGCAAGTACCATTGTCTTGAAGTGGATTCTAGCAGTTACCGGAAGCCATTGGGAAATTGAGCTATTAAAAAAAAAAAGTGTGTTAGCAATCGAGAAAAACTGTAATAGGAGCCATTACCTGTCAATGCATCACTTCTTGGTAACAACTTAATTGGCTGTATTTATGAGCCCCTATATGCTCTGCCATCACAACCTACATCCATTTAGTGTAATCTGTCTGTCATCTCTTCAGGAAGGGGAGATCAACAGGACAGGGGGGATTGTCATGTAGTATCTGCACAATGAAGGCCTTTACATTCGTTATTTGTCATATTAATAATTGTTTTCGATTTTTCTTTTTATAGAGAAATACATTTTCTAGGAGCAGAGAGAGAGCACGCACGTCTCTGCCCTGCCTGTGAGCTTATGTGTTTCAAAATCAATAATTTGTGATGTTTTTCAGATTTTCTTTTAAATTACAAACCCTCTAGACAACCAGGTCGTAGTTAGTTTTATATTATTATTTTAATTTGACCTTAAGTGAAAACAAAGACCCACGGTGAGCCGTTTTTTTAATTTTAAAACAGCCTCCCAGAAGATCTGCAGGCGGCAGAGAGCGGTTGTTATGTTTTTGTTTTGTGCAGCACTGTTACCTTTTGTGTATGAAGAGGGCTACAGGAATAAAGTTTGATTTGATGTGATTTTGATCAATTTTCTTGTCAAACGTGTCTGCATTTTTTCTCTCTGTCATTGTATCCACACACAGCCCAGGTGCAGGGGCGGTTCTAGGGGGGGAAACAGGGGCCAGTGCCCCCGTAGCACTGACCAGGGACCCCCCCATTCCCGGCGCCGTGGGAGGGCCAGGCCCTCCCATTTGACATTCCTGCCCTCCCCAATAAACACGATTTTTATTATTTCTAAAAATTAAAAAATATTAATTTTTTAAATTATAAATAAACTGTGAACTTTTATGCTACGATGTATGTGATGTCAGATAGTAACTAAAAAAAAAATCGCAGGCTACGTCAAATAAATTCATGTGTCTGTTGTGATTTGTGATTCGTCCACATTTAGACCAATCACAGCGTCACACTCTGCCGCCTATTCTGGATTTGTTTATTGTTTATTGTGCATTCTGTAGACTCCCATTTCTGTTTGAATTACAAAATGGACATCAGAAAATGGCTTAAATGGTCTAAGGATTTATTAAAACGAAATAGCGATGAAAGAACTTCAGCCGATGGTGCTGCTGGCGACCCTGCACCTGCCGTTGCAGCAGCACGCCTTAATGTCACAAGCTTGACCTCGGCAAACCCCGGGGCTGAGTTAGCGAGCCCAATCCTTGACACATCAAGGCGGCCGCCACCAAGGCTGTCCTCCGAGGCACAGCTCCTTGTGCCCCTACCATCACCACCTGCGTTGCCACACCCTGTACTACACCCGCCGCCCTCCTCCTCCTCCTCCTCCTCCTCCTCCTCCTCCTCCTCCTCCTCCTCCAGGAAACAAATAAGGAAATTAGTACTTTGGTGCACACAGATCAGCTGGCACGGAACCGTTATTACGTGTCAGCTGTCGTTGATATGATAGCTTTTTTAGCTGTCAACCAACTCCCTCTCAGAGGTGACCACGATTCACTCCACAGCATGTCCGAGTCAGGCAGTGGGCTCTTCCTATCGATGTTTGAGTATACGCTGCACAAAGATGCAGAGTTGGCCAAAATAATGGACAGCATTCCCCACACAGCAACATACACCTCTCACGACATGCAAAATGCCATAATAGAGCTAACAGCAGTTCATCGTCTCCGTCTCTACTATTTCTCTCCGAGTGCAGCGATGAGGAAGCTGCCATCCTTAACCAGTGTGCCTTGCTCGTGATTTACCGGTGTTTGTGCTGCCACGCACACAATGTTTCAAAAGCGGTTTCTATGTTGCCCTTTATTTGTGTATGTATTTGCGATAAATGTGCGTCTTTAACATTTTAAACTGTATACCCCGGTTATCTAGGCCCTTTTTGTTAGTTTTGTTGTTGTTTGATGTATATATGTTACACTGTAGGACCTCGAGAAACGATATTTCATACAACATGTAGAATTCTTGACAATAAAGCTGACTTTGACTTTGCGCAATGCCGTTGGTCTTGCTGTTTGATATATATTGTGCCACAGGCCCGCAGCACATGACGGTTGTGTGTGCCCTCCCATGAAAATCATATGCCCTCCCTTTAGATTTGTTCTAGCGCCGGGTCTGGACCCCCCTGTGCTCCCCCCTGAAAACAAAGTTACAATATTACAATTTATTGGAACTAAATCAAATCAGAGACCCGGATGTACCGTGGAGATTAAACTGTTCATTACCTTATAAAAAAGCAAATACTGTTCATGTTTTCTTATTAAATTGTCACTTAAAGTTACTAAAACAAATACTCTAAATGAAAAAAACGACTGAAACAAAGGACTATCTTAAATTGACTAAAACAAATACCAATTACTGTATGTTATGTTTATTTTACACAATTACTTTATAGGCTACTGTCTTTTACTTTTTAACTAACATTAAATAACTGGCCCCAGCCTGGCCCCCCCAGTCAAATTGGTCTAGAACCGCCACTGTCTAGGGGTTAGTGAGATCGTATACCTCCTGGGTTTTAGGCGGCGGAAGTGACGTTATCGTGGATGAGAAGTCGGCAACTTTTGCAGCAACTGACTGCACATCTGGTCGTAAAAGTAGACATGTTTCATTTAATTTTGCATGGCCTCTTCGTGACTCTGGAGTCCTGCAGGAATCCAGAGGACAGCGAACAAGAGTGAGAGGGAACACACTCCTAAAAAATCTCCCCCCTTTTTTTTTAAAAATAAACCTGGAACTGTGTGTGTCACTGTAATCCAAAATCAAACGCGTGTTAAATCCCATCTGTGCTTTTCTTCTTGTGAGATGTCATTTTTGTAATATTGGTAATACCCTGCTGTCCTCCAAAGTTTTGAATTCTCAAAATATTATATTAATGATATTTTTGTGGGGAAATTATGTATTCATGCTCGTCTCTTGTCCTGGGTGGCAGATTACGTCACTTCCGCCTAAAACCCAGGAGGTATACGATCTAGCAATAACCCTGTCCAGATGACACACACATAGGAGCTATACACACACTGGGTCTGTACAGACATACCAAAATGAAGATGCTGCCATGTTTTCTGGCGCCATGGAGCAGTTTGGTGTCCGGTGCCATGCTCAAGGACACCTCGGCAGCACAAAGCAGCTTAACCATTAAATCCCAATGGTCAGTCCGCCCCTGGCCTGAATAGAGCTGAGTTTTGGGAGAGACTTCAGTTTGTGTGACAGATGGCCCTGATGTATTTTTTTGTTTTGTTGAATTAGTTTTGTGAAGTGACAGATGCCCTTTTGTTCTAAAGGTTGTTTTGTTGCCAGAGTTTTGTGGAGTTTGGCTTCATCACAGTGATTTCTAATCTGTTCTCAGGAGTGCCTTCTATAGCAGAACCAAACAGTACAACCTCATTTATTCCCCTTGGCTTTCTGTTATTTATTCATTTAGGGGTCTGCTCTATACTATAGCAGCACTATTCAATTTTGCAACTGTGATTGCGGTAAACACTAAACTGGCAACAGATAGCATAATAGAAGATATGGAAATATTCTGTACTGAACCAGAAGTGACTCTACGTCTCTCTCCTCCCTGCCTTCATTTCCTTTTAGTTTTTTGTCTGCATTTTCTAATCAAATGAGGCAACACAAGTAATGACTTCTGTGTGGTTTTCATAGAAACGTTGGAATGTAAAGAACGCTGCTGCGTCTGTAAAGCCGGTGTGTCCTTGGGCAAGACACTTCACCTGAACTTGCTCCTGTGGGTATTGTCCACAGTTTCTGACCATTGCATGTATGATATATGTGTAATGTGTGTATATGTAAAGCGCTTTGAGTCATTGAAAAAGCGCTATAATAAATGTAAGGAATTATTATTATTATTATTAAAGTAATTGAACTAGCATATCTCTGAATGTGACACACAATTCATCTCAAAATCTAACCTTTTTTACATGTTTTAACTAGCAAATTTCATTTAATTAAATATGCATGGAGGCACCACTGACTTATCACATAATGACGTTTGTCGTTTGATTGTTTACTTATCTGAGCTAATTGGAAACAGTCCTGTCTGGAAGACATAGAGGCAAACTAAACATTTAAGTAAAACAAATGAAGCACATAAACCCACCCTCCCTTTAGGAAATGGAATGATCTGATAACCAAATAAATTAAAGCTGTGCCTCTTTTTAGTAAATATCTCCTGTTTGCTTTTAATGTGGATTCATGTGAGCAGCTGCCAGGAAGCACAGCAGGAAGCACAATGCTGCCACTGTGTGGACATTAAAAGATACCCACCTTTCAGGATTGATATGACCTCCTCTGATATGGGGGTTATTCCCTATCTTTATTCAAGAGCGTGGTATTTAAATTTGAGAGCATACTTTATTGATTTCTTTCCCTCAAACCCTGTCCTCGCACTCAAATAGTGCCTGCTTGCTCTTAGATTTGCTCTGCTTCTACTCAAACTGTACGCTTGCACTCAGATATATTGCTGTTTACAGATTTCCTGTGTTCCAGCTTAAAACCTTCTCCTCGCACTCAGGCTGTTTCTGTGCGCTCGTGAAATTTCTGCTCTCAGATTTATTCTGTGCGCGCTCGAAACTTTTGTGCAACTATCCTGTCAAAATCCCTCAACCAATAGGAGGCCAGGTGTCCTTGCGGGTGCGTTCGCTTTACTTATTACAGCGTCCCGTAAGGGCGGTTCATCTTTGGTTTATAAACTCCCGCCCTCCACGGCTTTAACATAACATGTACTTCAATGTACAACTTTTTTTTGGGGGGGGGGGGGGGGGTAAGCACAGTTAGCATATGTTTATAAAACGGACAAGTCAAATCAAGCAATCTGATGTTTCTTAGCCGTGATATAATGAGCGTATATCCCGGGTATAATTGTAGTTTTCACAAGTCAGTATCCCTCCGCGTCTGAGAACCGTTACAATGTCTATGGTTACAACTGTTACATTACGTCCGTCATGAAACTAACTAACTAACAAAGCTTAAGATGGAAACATTTAAGGTTAACTTCGACCTCTGGGGTGCCTTACTATGGAGGAGTGGATTGAGAAGTGCCTATCTCCAGGAAAAAAAGCACCTAAACGACGACAATGCTGTCTGTCTAATATGTTCGCTAGCTGTTATTGTTGTTGCACTATGTTTTGTGCAGAAGGCAACGGAGGGACGATTTTATTTTATTCCCGGGCTGATTTGTAGTCCCAGTCCGCCACTGAATGTAGTATTATGTAAAGTGCTGGTATATATACTAACTAGGGTTGCCAACTTCCAGAAATGGAGAAACGGGACTGGCGGATTTAGTTACTTTTTTTTGTTACTTTATTTCGGTTTTAGGGTTAGGGTTATGTTATTTAATTCTTTTGGGCGAGCCAGCCCCCTAGGGTTCGAGGGGTCAAACCCCCCAAAACCCTCAAAATGCATAGAAAACTATGCATACCTGCTATAACACAATACAAACACAATGATCTTACACCTGCATTAGGCTACTACATCATATTGTACATCAGCATGTTCAGATCGGATAGGTGGGCACTAGGGACATCTGGGCACCTCGATGTACAATTGGCTATTTTGTCCAAAATGTTAAAAAATAAATATTTGAAAAATGGTATTAAGTAATGTAACCAACCATTTTCCCAGCATTTTCCCATCAATTGCTGAATGCTGAATCAAGCACTGGAGGGTCTGCCAGGCATCTACATCATAGCTGATGACGTATTGATCACAGGAGAAGGTGACACACAAGAAATGGCCTTCAAAGACCATGATGATAAATTGAGACAGTTTCTAAGCAGATGCAGAGAAAAGAATATCAAACTGAATGCAGAGAAATTCAGGTTGAGGCAGCAGGAGGTGCCATATATTGGACACCTGCTGACAGCAGACTGAAAATTGACCCCGAGAAGATCAGGGCAGTGAGAGACATGCCAAGACCAACTGACGTGAAGGGTGTACAGAGACTGATGGGCATGGTAAATTATCTCTCTAAATTCTACAAACACCTGTCAGATGACTGAGATTGTGAGACAGCTCACACACAAGGAAAATATGTGGGAATGGACAGAAATGCATGAAGAAGCATTCAGCGAGCTCAAAGACAATATAGCCAAAACACCAGTACTGAAGTACTATGATCCACAAGAGGAACTGACATTGCAGTGTGATGCTTCAGAAACAGGGCTGGGAGCAGCACTGACTCAAAAAGGGAAACCTGTAGCATTCGGGAGCAGAGCACTGACACCAACCGAAAGGGGCTATGCCCAAATAGAAAAAGAATGTTTAGCTATTGTCTATGGCATGGAAAAGTTCCATCAATACACGTATGGCCGGAAAGTGACAGTACAGAGTGACCATAAGCCGTTGGAGAACATTGTCAAGAAGCCACTGTTAAGAGACTCCAACGTATGTTGCTCAGACTTCAGAGATATGGTTTTGATGTGATTTATGTCCCAGGTCGTGACATGTTACTTGCAGATACATTGAGTAGAGCATACTTACCAGAGAGCTCATCTGCAGGAACAGTGGAAGTTGAGATTGAGACGGTCAATATGGTGGCCTGCTTGCCTATCTCTGAAGAGAGACTGAGCACAATCCGCTCTGCTACACAAGGAGACAAAACGCTACAGACACTTAGCAACACCATTCAGAAGGGATGGCCTAAACATAAGAAAGACACACGGATAGATATTATGCACTACTACTCATTCCAGGAGGAACTGAGTATACAGGATGACATCATCTTCAGAGGGGAGAGAGCTGTCATCCCATATTCACTACAAAGGGACATCACCCGCCGGATCCACTCCTCTCACCTGGGTGTGGAGGCATGCCTCAGGCGTGCGAGAGAATGTGTCTACTGGCCGGGAATGAATGAACAGATAAAAACGTTCATAGTGAAATGTGACATTTGCAGATCAGTTGACACGAAACAACAAAAAGAGACACTACATCCACATGAGGTACCAGGCAGACCATGGGCCAAGGTTGGTACAGATTTGTTTACCTTTAACGATAAGAACTACCTCATTACAGTGGACTACTATTCCAACTTTTGGGAAGTTGACTACCTGTTACAAAGTCAAGTACTGTAATTAGGAAGCTGAAAGCTCACTTTTCCCATCAGGGAATTCCGCTTATTCTTTTTTCGGACAATGGGCCCCAGTATTCGTCCCAAGAGTTCCAGCGTTTCAGTCGGCTGTGGGAGTTCGAGCACAACACGTCGTCTCCTGGATACCCACAGAGCAACGGGAAGGCCGAGTCTGCTGTGAAAACATGACCCGTACCTGGCTATGTTGGATCACCGCAACACACCTACTCAAGGACTGACTACAAGCCCGGCTCAGGGACTGCTTAGCAGGAGGACCAGAACTCTACTACCTGCTCTGGACAGTCTCCTACAACCCGAGGTGAAACAGACAACACAAGAACGGATTGACAGGCAGGAGAAGCAAGCCACATACTACAACAGGACAGCTAAGGACATGGACATTCTCAAACAGGGAGACCGGTTTAGAGTTCAGCCTTAAGAACCACACACGATCTGGAGGACGGCTACTGTGGTGGAGCCTGTTGACCACAGGTCCTACACGGTGCACACACACACACACACACACACACACACACACACACACACACACACACACACACACACACACACACACACACACACACACACACACACACACACACACACACACACACACACACACACACACACACACACACACACACACACACACACACACACACACACACACACACACACACACACACACACACACACAGGCTTTACCCAACTGTGTTTTTCTTCCACTGTTTGTTGTAAGACACAAGTCTTTTCTTTTTAGAAGGGCCAGGGCCCAGAACCACATCCTCTCTCTCTTCTCCTCTTTCATTATCACCTCCTCCACCGGCAGCGCTCATTTCCCCACACGACTGAACAGGCTGACATGCCACACAAACAATGATGCCGCGCCCGCGGCCCACCGGAGAAAATGTCACACACACACGTGCGAGCATTGTGCCTGTCCTGTCAACTGAGCGGTCCTAGCGCCCTTGTATACAGCACACAAACACACAGGCACGCAGCCAGACACACTGCATTGGGCGCAAACAGAAACATATTTTTTATTTTTCCCTTTACACGGGAGAACGGGACAAACAAAGTCCCGTACGGGACACGCCCCTTTTGGCTCAAATACGGGACGTCCCGGCTAATACGGGACGGTTGGCAACCCTAATACTAACTGTGCTCCCCCCCCCCAAAAGTTGTAAATCAAACAAGTGAAGTACATGCTATGTTATAAAGCCGTGGAGGGCGGTAGTTTATAAACCAAAGAGTAACCGCCCTTACGGGACGCTGTAATAATTAAAGCGAACGCACCTGCAAAGACACCTGGCCTCCTATTGGTTGAGGGATTTTGACAGGATTGTTGCACAAAAGTTTCGAGCGCGCACAGAATAAATCTGAGAGCAGAAATTTCACGAGCGCACAGAAACAGCCTGAGTGCGAGAGGAGAAGGTTTTAAACTGGAACACAGGAAATCTGTAAACAGCAATATATCTGAGTGCAAGCGTACAGTTTGAGCAGAAGCAGAGCAAATCTAAGCGCAAGAAGGCACTATTTGGAGAGGGGTCTGCCTGCAGACCTCCACTCTCAGGACAGTTCCGGTGCAGACCTCCACTCTCAGGACACCTCCACTGTCAGTACAGGAAGTGCAGGCTAAGAATTCCAAAATAAAATCACCACTATCAGTACAGTGCCACTTTCCAAACAAGAAATGCACGCAAATACAAAATAAAATCGGATCGTGACGGATCGTGACCTATGATCGTGACACTTATTATATACATATGTATATATCTATATATATAGATATACGGACACCTTGTATTGTAGTTACTATCAGTACAGCCGCAGCGCCACTTTCCGAACAGGAAATGCACGCAAATACAAAATAAAATCGTACTGACACTTATACATAAAGTATATAGTGTAGCGCCAGGAAAAGGGAGTCGGAGGCGGTGTATTCAGAACGGAGTTCCAATCTTTATTATCCATTAATTATAGAGAGGTCAACACATCGTCTGCTCTGCTTAACGAGCTAGCAGGAATGGGGGCTAACTCTCCAGGTGTTCCCACTAAAGGGTCCGTGTGGCAACACAATAAGAGAGGTGAATTATGTCCCATAACGTGTCACCACACAAGCCCCCCCAGAATTCACGTGTAAACAAAATCCGTATGGCGGGGAGGAACAATCCGCCTGCCCCCACGAGACCTGCGCACCGGAGTCGGTACAGCGACCTCCGCCCGTGCGGCCCCTGACAGAGGAGGGACCGGAACAACAGGTCCACACTCCCTGACAGGAATCAAAGCCGGGGGTCGGCCCCGTCTCGGCGGCCGAGCCAGCACCACCGGCCGGTCCATGTCCAAGTGAGCAGCCTTCACCCGGTCAACCGAGACGTGCTCAGCCTTACTGCCCATGTCGACCACCAGGTGTTTTTCACCGTGTTCCAAAACCCGGAAAGGTCCGTCGTAAGGGGGCTGCAGGGGGCTTCTGTGTGCGTCGTGACGGATGAAGACGTGCCCAGCTGAGCGTAGCTCCGCGGGAACTTGAGACCCTGGCGCACCGTGCTGAGTAGTCGGGACTGGAGCGAAAGCCTCCGCCGCGTCACGCAGAAAAACTCGCTGGGCCGTGGCAGACCAGGGAGCTGATGCATTTGGGAGGAAATCCCCCGGAACTCTCAGCGGCTGACCGTAGACCATCTCTGCTGTAGAACACTGCAGATCTTCCTTGGGTGCGGTCCTCAGGCCCAGCATCACCCAGGGCAGCTTGTCGACCCAGTTACCGTCCGTAAGGCCGGCCTTGAGGGACGCCTTCATGGAGCGATGAAAGCGCTCGCAGAGGCCGTTAGCCTGAGGGTGGTAAGCGGTAGTCCTGTGCAGCTTGACCCCCAAACCGCTTGCCACAGCGTTCCAGAGCTCGGACGTGAACTGAGAGCCCCTGTCTGAGGAAATGTCTGACGGGGTGCCAAAACGACAAACCCACGTTGCAATGAAGGCCCGGGCAACGTCTGCGGCTGATGTCGAAACGAGCGGAACTGCCTCCGGCCAACGGGTCGTTCTGTCCACCATGGTGAGGAGGTAGGAAAACCCCTGAGAGGAAGGCAACGGACCAACCAGGTCAATGTTGACATGATCAAACCTCCTCTCAGGCACCAGGAAACGCTCCAACGGGGCCTTCGTGTGGCGGTGCACCTTAGCGCGTTGACAAGCCACGCACTCCCTGGCCCAAGTCCTCACATCCTTTTTCAGCCCATGCCAGACGAACTTCGCGGCCACCAAGCGCACCGAAGGTTTAACGCCGGGGTGTGATAGGCCGTGCACCGCCTCGAACACAGAGCGCCTCCAGCTGGCAGGGACGACAGGCCGCGCCAGGCCCGTGGAAACGTCACACAGGAGGGTAATGCCCGCGTCGCCGAACACTACGTCCTCCAAGCGCAGCCCCGCGCCCTCCACCTTCAGAGCCTGGACGCCGGGATCTGTGACCTGGTCCGCCGCCATGCGAGTATAGTCCAGGCCCAACTGGACGGCACCGATGACGACTCTGGAGAGGCAATCAGCAACCAGGTTCGACTTGCCAGCCACGTGCTTAATGTCCGTAGTGAACTCTGATATGTAGGAAAGCTGCCGCTGCTGACGTGCCGACCAAGGCTCCGCCACTTTTGACATGGCGAAGGTGAGCGGCTTGTGGTCGACAAACGCCGTAAATTCACGGCCTTCCAGCATGAAACGGAAGTGCCGCACGGCCAAATAAAGTCCAAGGAGCTCTCGGTCAAAGGCGCTGTACCTGCGTTCTCTGGGCGTCAGCTGGCGGCTGAAAAAGGCGAGCGGCTGCCAAGCGCCCTCCACCCACTGCTCGTGCACTGCGCCGACCGCGTAGTCCGACGCGTCCGTGGTGATGGAAATGGGAGCCGTAGATGATGGGTGTGCCAGCAAAGCCGCCTGAGCCAACGCGGTCTTGACCTCAGCAAAAGCGACGTCCGCCTCTGCTGTCCAGTCGATCGCCTGGACGGGGGTCTTGCCTTTCAACGCTTCATACAGCGGCCGCATGATGTGTGCGGCCCGGGCGATGAAACGGTGGTAGAAGGTCACCATCCCCAGAAACTCACGGAGCGACCGGGCTGTGAGCGGGCGAGGAAAAGCCGCAACAGCCTCCACCTTCACTGGCAGAGGTGTCACACCGCCCTTGGTGACGCGGTGCCCCAGGAAATCAATGTCAGACACCCCGAACTGGCACTTTGCCGGATTGATGATTAATCCGTGTTCGTTGAGCCGTGTGAAAAGGGCTCGGAGGTGGGACAGGTGCTCCTGCACTGAAGCGCTGGCGACGAGTATGACGTCGAGGTAGACAAACACAAACGGCAGGTCCCGCAGTACCGAATCCATCAGGCGCTGGAACGTCTGAGCGGCATTCTTGAGTCCAAAAGGCATCCGCAGGAACTCAAAAAGTCCAAAAGGTGTTATCACTGCCGTCTTGGGAATGTCCAGGGGGTGCATGGGCACCTGGTGGTATCCACGCACCAGGTCCACCTTGGAAAACACCCCTGTACCGGCCAGATGCGCCGAAAAGTCCTGAATGTGCGGCACTGGATAGCGGTCAGGCGTAGTGGTGTCGTTGAGTCGGCGGTAATCCCCGCACGGGCGGAACCCGCCGTTCGGTTTGGGGACGACGTGCAGGGGGGAAGCCCAAGGACTGTCAGAGCGGCGGACAATGCCCAGGCGCTCCATGGTTGCAAACTCCGCCCTCGCCACAGCCAGCTTAGAAGGGTTCAACCGCCGGGCCCTGGCGTAGACAGGAGGCCCCCCGGTAGTGACGTGGTGCTCCACGCCATGCTTAATGGTAAGCGCAGAGAAGGTGGGCAGCGACAGGTCTGGAAACTCGGCCAACAGTCTGAGAAACGTGTCTGCCCCTGACAGCGAGCCCGACAGCCCGTCGTACGCTGCGCTGCCAAGTGTGCACACGAGGGAAGAAAACGTCAAGGCATCAATCAAACGCCTATTCTTAACGTCCACTAAGAGTCCATGAGCACACAAAAAATCCGCTCCGAGGAGGGGAAAAGAAATGTCCGCTGTCACGAAATCCCAGCTGAAACGCTGTCCTCCGATGCACAAACACATAGGCCTCACGCCGTACGTGCGAATGGGACCGCCGTTAGCCGTCGTCAATCGCGGTCCGTGCCCTCCCCGGGTGACGTCTTCACTCGACGCGGGAACTACGCTCCGTTGAGCGCCCGTGTCACACAGAAACAGGCTCCCCGAAACGCTGTCGCTGACGAAGAGGAGCCTGCACGTGCCGCCGACGCTCAGGGCCACTACCGAGCGCCGGCCCCTCCGTTTCCCGGGGGTTTGTAGCTGCACGGAGCAATGCACTTCTTCGCCATTGTCCCGAAACGTGCGTGGTAAAAGCACTCTCCGGTGTCTCCACGCCGGCTCGTCTTGACTGCAGATGGGCTGCTGCGCGTCGCGGCTAACGTCTCTGCACCGGGCTGTTGTGTAGCCAGGAAAAAACGATCCGCTTCCTCAGCCAAGGCACGCGGCTCCGTGACAGGCGTGTTGGCCAGCGCCGTCTGGACCCGGGGAGGCAAGTGACGCAGGAAAATCTCCGTGAATAAAATCCGGGGATCTTCCCCCCCTAGCAGATTTAGCATGTTCTCCATTAGCTGAGATGGCTTGCTGTCTCCCAGGCCTTGAACCTGGACGACGTAGAGCAGCCCAGCGCCATGATGTGGGGGGGCTGCGATGAATCCCACCAACCTGGACGACGTAGAGCAGCCCAGCGCTGCTACCACATGGTAGTGTTTGCCGGGTGCACCGCGGCGGAGGTGGGGAGGTTCCAGCTGGGAACCTCCACCCCGCTACGGGACCCCTGGACGGTGCGTCTTGGTCATGCTTCATATCGGCCGGCGCGGAGGCCCTCCGACAGTGGGTCGCGTTTGAAATAGCAACAAAAAAAAAGAAACGGGGAAAAGTGAAAAAAAGTGTCCGAAAATAGGCACTCGTGAGGAGGGCAGAGTCCCCTGTCAACTCCCGTTACATTCCTCCATGGTGTCATGTGACACAATTTTTACGAGAACCAGGCTGGGGGGGGTCAAAAGGGCTTGACCAAGGCCGACCCAAAGTGCACGGTGGTCGGACTCATCACCTCCGTGATGAGTCTCCATTGTGATTTGAAAACTTCCATCAAACGAGTCCTTCGGGAAAGAAACGCGTCAGGATCGTCACTTCCTGTACTGACAGTGGAGGTGTCCTGAGAGTGGAGGTCTGCACCGGAACTGTCCTGAGAGTGGAGGTCTGCAGGCAGGCTCCCATGACTATTTGAGTGCGAGGACAGGGTTTGAGGGAAATAAATCAATAAAGTATGCTCTCAAATTTAAATACCACGCTCTTGAATAAAGATAGGGAATAACCCCCTTACTCTGATATTTATCATATCTCCTAAGCAGGGCCCTGACCTATTGGCTGCCCGCCCTGGGAAATATGCCCTGCACATGAGATATGATAATAAAATAACATGCTTTGCTGGGTTAATCGTCTTGTGACAGGTGGCCTTCCTTAAATGCAATTTGGTCCATACACCCATTATAACCTATTCATTAAAAAGGAAATACAGTAATTTCCCACATTAAGCACACTCTCCGTGTTGGCAGCTCACAGAGGAGCAGATGGAGCTTTAATGGACGTTCCTCTCCACCGATCTCAAACAGCTCAGACTGACAGTGTGAGGGGTAACTGCGTTAAATATCTGATGGAGAGCAGTTTAACAAACTAGTCTCAGATCATCACTTTAACCAAAGAACTACAATAACACAGCAAAGCCCTGATGGTCTCACAGCGAGTCTCAGGTCACTGAAAAGTCAAATTACTCATTTCAGAATGACATCTTTTAAGTGTGTATTGCATTGTGTGAACAAATAGCATTTTCATTTGAAATCTTGTTTAGGCCACATAAAGTCAACTACAATATACTTAAGGTAGTTATTATACAGGAAAAGCTGAACATTTGAATCAAAAGCTATACGACATGCTATGCCACCATGATCTTTTTTCATATTCTTTGACATATTATAGCCTACGACTTTTTCATTTTATTTAATATACTATACAACGATCTTGTAATATTTTCCACAAACTATACTATGGCATTTGTATTACTTACCTTTGATTTTCAACATTTACGGAGCCCCTAAAAAGGGACATGAAAAATACAATTGAAAAAAAAGGTCCGGATAACGGGAAGTTTCTCTTGTTTTTTTCATGACTCTTTAGGGACTCCGAAGACTTTCATATTTTTTTGAGTTATTATCGTTTTTTAAACTTACTATACTGCGATTTTCTTAATAATATTTACAAACATACTTTACTATGACAACATACTATTTTCACGATAATAAAATATAGCTTTTTCACATTTTCAACATACTTGTACTACGACTTTTTTCCATATTTTTACCAATAACTTTTTCATACTATATGACTTCTTTGAGATACTAAACTATAACTTATTTGAGATACTATACTATAACTACTATATACTTTTCTTTCTTTTTTCTTTGACATACTGTGAGTTTTATTCAAAATAAAAAAATTCTTGAAATGAAGTATAAGCCTATCACTTTAAAACACATTTCTGACTTTTTACATGATATTTCACCAAACTACACACAGCAGGAAAGAAAAGAGGAAAACCAATCACACATTTCAACACTTGTCATTTTAGTATTCTTCAAAACATTTATTGAACAAAATTATTTCAATTCTCATCACGTTGTCGGTGATACAGTACCATAGTTTGATCTTGAGCGATACATATATGCACCTCATCTTATTTTTGAATATATACATACAGTGGAGACAAGAATTAAATAACAATGCTCAATAACATTCAGATATATCTTATAAAAGCTGAGGACCCCGTGGTCAACAACACTTCCATTGGTAAACAAATGCACAAAGAGAAAGAAGATCGACGAGGAAGATGTTTGGTAGGACTAGAATATATTTTCTTTACAAACCAGATGACGGTATTTTTGGTTTCTTGACGGTAAAATAACTCATCATAAACTGACTGTGGGTTAAGCCCCGCCCCCTTAGTTCCTGTTTCTCTGCCAAAGTTCCAACACTGAGCAGCACATGAAATAAATACTTATTTTAGCGCTCAAAATATATAGTGTTTTTGAAATACCAGGTCCCTTAATTTCAGCCAGAGGGAGACAAAAGCAGCAGTCTTCTTTTTTTAGCTAGTAACGGTTTATTTTTGTATAGAAAACATTTCCAGCAGTAAGAAAAAAAACAAGATTCAACAACTCTTTATAATTACAAGGTTTCTCAAAAGATTGACGCAGTAACTGAAGAAATAGCTTAGCAAACATTTTTTAAATAATTTGTAATTATTCTGAGATCTTACGGTATTATTTTAAGACATTTTCTCACCATTTTAGATTGTTTATTTTGAGCCATTAAGTTATATTTTAAAAGAGATAAGTCATTTCTCTCAGATACTAAGATAATATCTTAAGAAAGTTTCTCATTTTAAAGGTATGTTTTTTCATCACAATGGCGGTAGGCTTCCATAATTCTGCCATCTTAATTCAGATCTATTTATGGCATATTATTAGCTTTAGCTGGCTTCTGAGGAGGGACTTAAAGATGCCCTCTGTTGGCTTTGAAGGGGAGCCTCAGTTACTGCAGATGGTAGCAAGTTAGCAAGGCATGCTAATGATAACATAATAGCAGAAAAACACCTTATGCTTTGACTTTGAGACATAGTTTCCCTCCAAACTGTGTCTCGTAGAATGAGTTACGGCTGCTAAGCTGTTATTGGACAACCGCTGCTTGGGGGAGGGGCTTAACATACAGTCAAGCGCTGTGCCTGTTTGGTGTTGGACCGTTTACATGAATAAGTAATCATTTCCAAATACTTTTCTGACCTTTGTTGGAGTATGTGTGTATTCATAAGTGGAGATTTCAGGCCCATCCCTTCGTTATCTGTTAATTATAAAGGTCAATCACCACTTTCAATCCGTTTTTTTTGTAAATGACAATTTTTCTCACAAGTCTCTGTATTCACAAGATTCAGAAAACATGTACCTACCTTTGACAAAAAGAGAGATATTATTTTATAACTGTTTGCAGGAGCAGATCAAGTGTAGTTACTCAAAAGTGTTACCTAAAAATTATTATTATTTCTTAATTATTCTTCAGTCAGTATCCTACTGTATCTACAGACGCATACTGGAGGACCTTGTTCGCCGTGACACGATATAAAGCATGAGCACAGAGCTATGGATGAACGGTGAGTGCAGTGCAGACCTGGAGCCAGTTCTATGGGTACAGGGTGGCACATTTGGTTACATTGATAAACATTCAAACTCTACAGGAAATCAGAGGTCTCCTATTGCATTAACGCACGCCTCGCTGCCATTACAAACATTACAGGAAGTGTTGTATCCACATTTTCAACAACATCACTAATAATGACTTGGTTTGTGGAGACAGAAGTTGAAAAAAAGTCACAAATGGGGAAAGAAATCAGGTAGAGGAAAGGTGAAAATTAGGAGGAAAAAGGCAAGAGAGTGATTCGGGTCACTTTGTGAAGTCATTGTGTGGTTCAAACCTCTGCAGAGGAGTTTCAATGACCTTTAAAAGAAAAACGAGGTTTAAAATAAAGCAAGAAAATAAAACAATGGCCAGCAATAAGGTCCGTCAGACTCCTCTGTGAACTGTTTCGACTTCCTGTGTGGATTAAGAGCAATGGTGTAACCTACGTGGTAGTAAATGGACGTTACGTATGACATCAGCTGGAGAGCTCGACCCCAACAAGGCCTCAGGCGTTCGGGTAGCAGCAGATGTGGTCGCTGCACATGTTCACATCCCGGGGACAGAGGCTCATTAAGCACTGTGCCGTAATTAGACGATGTATCAGGGTGTGTTTTGCCGACAGATGTGAGGTTAAAGGCTCCGTTGTAGGGCTATAAAGGTCACCAGTAGGGGGCGACGGATGAAACTGGAACAGGGACCAGAGCTAAGGCTTGAGTTAAGACAGTTAGGGGGTGGCATTAGTATCATGTGTGTGTGTGAGATCCAGTGTAGGTGTGAGGGTGTGTGAATCACAGCAGCGCTTTGACCAGGTACAGCTTGTCTCCGTGCTCGCTGGTGAAGATGGGGGCCTTCTTGTAGTGCTCCACCAGCTCGTCGATGGAGCCGAACTTACGCTGGCCGATACAGAACACGCCCTCCGTCTGCTGCACCTTAAAGTGCTTATTCTTACCGGACGCCTTCAGAGACACGGAGAAGTCGTTGGGCTGAAAGAAATAAAAGAGGGAGAGACAGTTGTTGTTAGAAATATGAGAAAGGATACATTGTGTTATGTTGAAAGCTAATACACAGATGTTAAAAAAGAGACAGACGTGTGTGGGAAAGAAGACTAAATGAAATGAAAAATGAACACCGACTGCTTTAATCCAGCAGGGGGCAGTGTGTTATCACATCTGAAAACTGTGAGACCACATTTATCAAACGGCAACATTCTAAAACACTACTCCTACTCTAAAACTTAAAATAACAGCTTCTTAAGGACACTTTTATTACAAAGCAATATAGATGACGAGCTCCAGCAGTCGTTTAAAGGTTTCCTGTTGAGTTATAAACCTCCTGTTTAGGCAACATAAAAACAGAACTGGAAAATCCTCCTGCTGCCCTCACGTCACCCGCATTATTTTACTTTCCTCTTGAGTTATGTAAACAATAAATGCTTCATTGGCAGAAAACCAAGACAGTAGGCTCTTGAGGATTGAGAGACTGCGGCTACCTTCAGAGGAAAAGTCTAATTAAATAGTGGATTTTCGGGGAAGTCATGATAGTCCTATAGATCTTTTAAGTGAGTTACAACACTGCACACCTCAGACACGTCTTTAATGACTCAACAACTCAACACTGGTCATGATGATATCTGTCCGACATGTTTATTAAAAAAAATAAACATGAATGTATATTTTACATGTTAAGTGCTTATGGTCGTTTTAAGGTTTTAACCAAATGATATCAACTGTCATGTTGGTGACTTATTCTTAATGCTCTAAAATAACATGCTAGTAATAATTGTATCACTCAAGCCCTTCTTTTATAAACAACCATTTTACTCTAAGTTGGCTCTTAGTGATGCGGAAATATTTTGACTGAACTTCCTCTTCCACTTAAATGTATACAAAGGCCTTTTGGTTCTGCCTCCATGATGCCACTCCACCATGACGTCACCCCCAGACTCACCGATGACTCGCTGTCTCGTATCAGGAAGTCCCCCTCCTCCCCCCTCTCGTTGAGGATGCTCTCCGCCTGGTGCCGGGTGATGTCTCCGTAGTACCAGTCCCGCCCGGCGAACCTCCCCGAGCGGGCCGGGGCCACGGAGCGCTTCATGGGGGAGGCGGAGAGGGGGGGGGGCAGCTCGGGCCGCTCGTCCAGCACCACCACATAGTTCTTGGGCACCAAACCCACCATGCCGTGCGAGTTCTGACACCTCCACCACTCGGGGTCGTTCTCAGGCTTCTCCACCACCTCCATCACCTCGCCCTTCTCAAAGTTCAGCTCCTCCTCCGTCACAGAGCTGAAGGGGTAGAGAGTTTGCACCAGGTGGAGAACCGCGGCCCCCCCCCCTCCTCCAGCTTGCCCGTTGGCCAACAAAGTCCCGCGCCCCTGGTACCCCTCTGAGAAGTCTCCCTCCTCCCGGTCGTCCGGCCCTCCCAGCTCCTCCAGGACGTAGTTGGAGGGGAACCAGCCCACGCGCCCCCCCTGGCCGCCCCTCCACCAGCCGTCACTACACTTCTCCATCACCACCACCATGGAGCCCTTCGTCAGGGTCAGCTCGTCTTCTCGCTCCGCTGTGTAGGCGAACTTCACCACGGCGGGGACGTTGAGGTCGTAGATGCGTTCAGCCGCTCCTCCTCTTCCCCTTCCTCCTCCGCCCCCCCCGCTGCCATTAGAGGGTGACTCTGTGTCGGAGCTCGGCGTCGGGGAAGCATCGCGGGCGCTCGTCTTCCTCTTCGTTTTTCCCAAACCTGCAGCATGAACAGAAGGATAGAGGTCAAACCGATTGATAACTAGATTTGTTTTATTCTGATTCTGAGATTTAAACCTCAGTTATTGATTGGATTGATCAGCAGTCAATGGTTCAGGTTTTTCTTAATACGTTCATTTTTATCAGGTTTTTCCTTCTCATTTGTTTTAAATAAAAAAATGGTACCTGCATTAATTCAATAATTGTTTTTCATAGTCTTTATTAGTCAGGTGTTCCCTTCTCATTTCAACAAATGTACACCTGTATTAACAGATCTTTTATTTGTCTTTCTTCTCATTTGTTTTGAATTAATCCGAAACATGAAGTAATAGTCTTTCTGACCACGACTAGAAAAACGACATTATCACCTCAGATATCCTGCAGACGTCATGCACCTTATTATAATGATGTTAGTGTAATACTGTGTTGTGTTTGTTTGTCCTCCTAAATGCTCCACATAGCTGAACAACGGTAAACCCTACAGTTCCCTTTGCAGTAGGGCTGCTCGATTATGGCAAAAATCATAATCTTGATTATTTGGGTCAATAATTGATATCACAATTATTAAAAAACGATTATTCATTAACTTTGAAAACATACATTTATTGAAAAAAATGTGTAGTACGTTTTTAACAGTTGATTACTCTGAACTTTAAGTATAATTCAACTGAAAAACCAATACAAAAAATAATATATTTTTTTAAATAAATAATAATAAAAAAGATAATCGTTTTATTTTGATTATGTGGTTTTCATAATCGTAGCAAACCAACATCGTAATTGCGATTAAAATACGATGAATTGAGCAGCCCTACTTTGCAGTGTGTCAAATCAAAACAAGAAGCTGAAAGAGGCTAACATGCTTAAAGGGATCTGCTGAGTCAGCTGGTTATTCGCTGTGGGTGGCGCCTACACGCAACCCCTTTCATTCATGGTTAATATAAAAGCATCGATCGAAGCAGCGGTTTGAGATGTATAATTGAAAAACATTGGGGTGGTGGACGGTGAAGGAGCCGTAAAGACTGAGAGCGGAGAAAAGCCTCAATTAGTTGCAGGAAACTAATTGAGGCTGCAAGTTGCACTCATGGACCCTCAGAAGCACACAGACTACTTTAGAAACAGGATATCCTGCGAGAAACCTCCGAGGTGAAAAGACCAATCAATACTCCAGATAATAGAATGAGAGGTGCACACATCCACCTGCACTGCCCGTGTCCTTTCACTCAAGACTTAAAAGCTCCTTTTCTAGTTGGGATCCTGTCTACGCCGTCTACATCTACACTAATCAAAAAGCTGAGAACAGACAGACAGGGAATGAGAAGTGGAGCAGGCACCCTGGGCTCGATCATGACAAGATATCCAGGATCAAAGTCTGCGGCTGCCTAACCCGTCTCGGAGTCCTCCATCCGTGTACTTTCAAAGACTTCTTTATGTGTTTGCAAACTTCAATTAGGCGTTAAGTGTCTGAAGTCTCTCAGCAGAACACACCTTAGGAGGTCCCCCCTTAAAATAATAATGATACCCCACGTGGCTGACAACATTTAAAGCGTTCACGGCGGTTGAGCTTCTAATAGCTGAAGTGAGTTTCCTGACAGCTCTCCCACGGAAATGTCACTGCCGAATACAACATGTACATTGTTGGAAAACTGCCGGGTTCACGCAGAGTAGCATGAAAGTTGTTGGCGGAGGGAAGAGGAGACGAGTTGTGTGAAGAGACGAGGGGTCCCTTGGCAGCTGTTTCTCACACAAACAGTAGACCAAGCACATCAGAGGCCACAGCTGACACAAAAACGCAAAGAAGAAGAAGACGGAGGATGAGGCGGGAATAACAAGCAGATCATGTTTATGGATGTGTGTGTGTGTGTGTGTTCCATATCTCCTGACTGTGAGACAAAGACTCTTGGGCCTACTTCAGAGGGTTTTCTTCGTAATATTAAATTGCCTTTCGCAGCGGGGTAACAAAGATTGACACATCACACACACACACACACACACACACACACACACACACACACACACACACACACACACACAAACACACACACACACACACACACACACACACACACACACACACACACACACACACACACACACACACACACACACACACACACACACACACACACACCACACACACCACACACACACACCACACACACACACACACACACACCACACACACACACACACACACACACACACACAACACACACACACCACACACACACACACACACACACACCACACACACACACACACACACAGCTTCCCCTCAGAGGGGGAGAGTTGATGAAAGCACGTTGCAGCATATTGCCTCGCTGTAAAGCTTACATTGGAGGGCAGTTGTCGTGGAAATGGCTTTAATACATGCGTCAACTCCGTACCGCAGACATCTTAAGTGTGAAGCGATGAAAAGGCAGAGAATTAGCACTGCGCTGTGAGTTATGTGGCCTTTTAAACAGCCCTAGCCACGTTGCTCTCTTCTCAGCATTCCTCAAGTGTCACTGGGACCATACTTAATGCATTACTGTGTGTGAAACCAATAAAACCTGCCAAGAGCCCCGGGGCAGACAAATGAAAATGAATTGGAGATGCTAAAAGCAAGCAGCCCACATGGCGTGCACATTCAGCATTTGAGGGCACAAAGTGTGCACGAGGGCTCAGATTTAAAGGTTCACATTTCCTATTTTAAAAAGGAACATGTTTTGTTTACTGGAGCTGCAGATGAAGAAGACTAGATGGCGGGAATGCTGACTGTGCACACCTCCCTGATGATGATGATGATGATGATGATGATGATGATGATGATGATGATGATGATGATGATGATGATGATGATGATGAACCCTCCCCTAACGCTTCTTTCAAAACACTTGAGATTACAAAAACATGACATACAGCTACTGTTAAAGATTTAAAGTAAATATTGTCACTTTCAACTTTGCTTTTTTTTGTTTTACAGCAGTCTGTCAATGTGTTGCAGTGGATTTGGCAACAACCTGGTAAGAGAGAATTACAATTCCCAAGTGGACAAGGGTGAAACTTGCGCTGAGACGTTAAGAGGCTACGGCAAATGCTAGCAGTAATTTTTAGGCTGCAATTGGCATGGCTGTCAGCGGATGGTAACTCTAGCATGCCAACACGACCACAATGATTTGTAGCTGCATTCTTCCTTAGAGAGACGGCATGCTCATAGTTGCTTATTAGCACTAGGCAGCAGAGGTGAATGGGAAGTTGTTCTAAACACATGTTGACCTGATGGTCGAGCGAGATGAAAATGTAATGTACCAAAAATATATTGAAGGTCACCTATTATGCAAAATCCACTTCTTCACGTCTCTTCTACATCAACACGTGTCCCCCTCTTCTTCATGTCTCTTCTACATCAACACGTGTCCCCTCTTCTTCATGTCTCTTCTACATCAACATGTGTCCCCTCTTCTTCATGTCTCTTCTACATCAACATGTGTCCCCTCTTCTCCATGTCTCTTCTACATCAACATGTGTCCCCTCTTCTTCACGTCTCTTCTACATCAACACGTGTCCCCTCTTCTTCATGTCTCTTCTACATCAACACGTGTCCCCTCTTCTTCATGTCTCTTCTACATCAACACGTGTCCCCTCTTCTTCATGTCTCTTCTACATCAACATGTGTCCCCTCTTCTTCATGTCTCTTCTACATCAACATGTGTCCCCTCTTCTTCATGTCTCTTCTACATCAACATGTGTCCCCTCTTCTTCATGTCTCTTCTACATCAACATGTGTCCCTCTTCTTCACGTCTCTTCTACATCAACATGTGTCCCCTCTTCTTCACGTCTCTTCTACATCAACATGTGTCCCCTCTTCTCCACGTCTCTTCTACATCAACATGTGTCCCCTCTTCTCCACGTCTCTTCTACATCAACATGTGTCCCCTCTTCTTCACGTCTCTTCTACATCAACATGTGTCCCCTCTTCTTCACGTCTCTTCTACATCAACATGTGTCCCCTCTTCTTCACGTCTCTTCTACATCAACATGTGTCCCCTCTTCTCCGTGTCTCTTCTACATCAACATGTGTCCCCTCTTCTTCATGTCTCTTCTACATCAACATGTGTCCCCTCTTCTTCATGTCTCTTCTACATCAACATGTGTCCCCTCTTCTTCATGTCTCTTCTACATCAACATGTGTCCCCTCTTCTCCATGTCTCTTCTACATCAACATGTGTCCCCTCTTCTTCATGTCTCTTCTACATCAACATGTGTCCCCTCTTCTTCATGTCTCTTCTACATCAAGATGTGTCCCCTCTTCTTCATGTCTCTTCTACATCAACATGTGTCCCCTCTTCTTCATGTCTCTTCTACATCAACATGTGTCCCCTCTTCTTCACGTCTCTTCTACATCAACATGTGTCCCCTCTTCTTCACGTCTCTTCTACATCAACATGTGTCCCCTCTTCTCCACGTCTCTTCTACATCAACATGTGTCCCCTCTTCTTCACGTCTCTTCTACATCAACATGTGTCCCCTCTTCTTCACGTCTCTTCTACATCAACATGTGTCCCCTCTTCTTCATGGTCTCTTCTACATCAACATGTGTCCCCTCTTCTTCATGTCTCTTCTACATCAACATGTGTCCCCTCTTCTTCACGTCTCTTCTACATCAACATGTGTCCCCTCTTCTTCATGTCTCTTCTACATCAACATGTGTCCCCTCTGTGTAAAGAGACTCTGAAAGTTTCAGGAACAAAGATTCTCTCTCTTTTTGATCCATTTCTATAAAAACCTGTCTGAAAATGAGCTGATCAGATTTTGGCCACTTTGTGATGTCATAACGATGTTTTGTCTTGTGTAACCATTAGCCAATCACCAACCAAGGTAAGCCCCCCCCTTATCACCTGAATCTCCTCCTAGAGCACCATTGTGTTATTTTTAACCAAATGTCTCTCAGAGGGGCGTGGGGAGGGGCTCCTTATTTTCATCTAAAGTAACAGACAGAGAATCAGCACTTTGGAAACAGGGCTAAAACAGAGGGGATTATGGGTAATGATCCGTTTTGTGTTTAGAGCCAAACACTTCAGAGACATGTTTTGTATATATCTGAGACGTGTACTATATTGAAGAAAAACAGTATAATAGGAGACTTTTAAAATTAAGTCCTGAAGAGAACAAGAATCCGTCTGATAGTCGTTGAGATTTCTAACGATTTGGACACAGTTCACTTCAAACCAATGGCAGGTAACAATGGAATGTCTCTAACTAACTAGAGGAGCGACTGATAAACATATTTTGCCATCTTAAATGCATGTTGATAGCATGGCTGTGCACATTGAAAAGGGCCAGTGGAATCACACCGGGGATATTCAATGAATGCATTTCTCTTCGACCACAAAGTCACAAGTAGACTATCTCAATAATCTGTCATTCTTATCGTAACCAACTCACATGACCCGTGATGCCAGCCATGCTCTCTGTAGACCATGTGCTGACAGGACTTGTGGTCATATTAGGCGCTTACTGACTGAACTCCTGTCGACCACATATTGTACTTCTACAAAGCAGCACATGTTTGCCTCCTTTGAACAGGAAATGGGTCTATTTTAGCTCGACACTTAAAATAACTGTTCATTAGAGTCAAAAGGGCTGCGGCCAGAGATATAACGCCTTTTGACCCACGGAAAGGATTTTTAAAATACCTCACATTCGCCCACGCACCCTCACACATCGCTGCCATGTACACACTCAGGTGGACAGAAAATGCAACTTGTTCGTCCATACTGTCGAGCACTGGCCCACTTTCAGCAATGAGGAAGACCTTTGCTGTTCTCTGTCAGCCATTACCGTCTGTGCAAGGAAACTGGGGCACAAAGCGGCATGGAGCCATTTACATTCAGTTCTGCCTGGGTAGGATGTGGATTGTAACAAACGCATTGAAGAATTATAAATATAGATAACTGCCATACAATAACGCCCGTACCGAGCTTAGGCGAGGCAAGTTTATTTATATAGCACCTTTCAACACAAGGCAATTTCAAGGTGCTTTACAAAAATGAAACACATTCAGTAGCAAAGAAAGGCCCCACACGGGATGCAGGTATCACGCTGTCAGCCAATCAGATTCAAGTGTGTGAGTAACTTCCATTAGCCCCTGATCTCACCTATAGGCTCATCGTGAACATGTTCTCCCTTATTGGATTTGATCAGGCCTTTAACACCAAAGCGCTACCGACTGAAACAGAACTACTTACAGTAGACTGAAATGGAACTAGGCCATAATGTTATGGTCGATATGTAACGAAGTCAGGGACAGAGAGGTAATCCATCGCCGCAGAACTACCATTAGGCGGCTGATTTATCCACTAATCAATCTGGTGATGGAAAAAGGACACAGTGACGGGGAATGGATCTGATGGGAACAGTGGGGGTGTGTGTGGGGGGGGGGGGGGGCATGTTGTCTCTGCACACAATGATCCCTGCTGAGGGTGACAGTGGCTGGCTGTGCCATGCGGCCCACATAGCGCTGCCGTTTCCCCTCGGGGGGGCTGTCCACAGAGCCGAGAGGAATCAGAGAGTAGACCGTCTCCATCTACGCTCACTTCCTGCATCTCAGGGCCACACAGTTACTATTTCTATCTCGATTGAACCGTTTTAACGTCTCCAGCGTACGTTTCGATGTTCTCCCCCCAGCTCTGGATGACAACAAGGGGGGACTGATGCTAGAAATGTCAAACCAGATGAATGTCTGTGCCATGCTGCATGCTGCTCTTTTCCTGCTTTAAGAAAGTACAGCTAGGATTATTTATTTTTTAGCCTACTTTCATTTGACATGAACTATACAAACACTTCCAAGTTTAGCGCACATCTTAGTGGTTCCCAAACATTGTATGCAGAGTGTATATACTTTCACTTCTAGTCCACGAGTGAGTGATTTATCTTCTGCAAATCTCACTGTTTAAGAAGCCTTCAGATCTCTAGGGATAATGGAAACATACCGTAGTCGTGGGCTGGTCACACATTCTCACAAAGAACAACTAACTCGTATCTGATCATCAGTGAAGGAATACAGACATTTAACCTCAGCAAGCATTTCAAAATTGTTATCCATTGAATTATTTTGTTATACTCCATCCCACGATCACAGTGGGGTCAGAACTCAAAGCCATCGAGATGTCCTCATGTGACAAGTTGCAGAATTATGTTCTATTTAATAATGTTTTTTAAACATGCATCAAACGTGTAATACTTTGGATTTGGATTAAAGGTTATTCCTGTTTTATTAATTATAATATTTTAATAAATATTTGGGTCAAATATCATAGAGGGAACTTTATAAAGACATCATGAAAGCCATCTCTTTATATGGAATTCATATTGAATTGAATTTCCTTAAAGTCTGATTATTTTTTGATATCTGTTAATACAAGAAATGTATTTTCTGAGTGGCTTAATACTAGTCTGTTCAAATGTAATTTTTGCTCTACCAATTTCCATGGAGATATATCAAGCTATATCCCCCTCACTAACCACATGGTCGGTATCATCATATAGGTTGGCAGCCAAGGCTATACACACAATGTAATGTATTCAGGTCCTGACTGTGGACTGAGACAGTGTGCTGACAGCTACACACACACACACACACACACACACACACACACACCACACACACACACACACCACACACACACACACACACACACACACACACACACACACACACACAACACACACACACACACACACACACACACACACACACACACACACACACACACACACACACACCACACACCACACACACACACCACACACACACACACACACACACACCACACACACACACACACACACACACACACACACACACACACACACACACACACGCTCCTATTACAGCGAGCAGAGGAAGTGCAAAGAGTTTCCACTTCTACGGATAATAATTGGCTGACATTAAAACTAAATGCCAGGGGACGCTGAGGCTCAGTGAAGAGTCGAGGGTTTGATATCCAGCGCCTAAAATCGAACCCTAAATTGTGTGTGAATGTTAGCTTGACCTTAGCATGTGGCACCTTGCAGAGCAGCCTCTGTCTTTGTGTGAATGTGTGTGAATGTGTGGATACTGACTGCATATATAAAGCGCCTTGAATTGTCGCAAACACTAGCAAAGCCCTATTTAAATGCATTTAGATTACCATGCACCATAAACACGACTTAAACTCAATGTACATTTTACACTTATATTTTATTTAATATTCCTCACACACTTAATGTATATAATATCCTTCTTTATATTTTGCTTACTGTAAATTGCTATTTCAATATGTATATTTTCTGCTTTTATTATTGCCGTTTTATTTTTATTTTGAGATGTTTACATTTTAGAATTGTTTATTTCTACTCTTAATTTCTCTTATGTGCAATGCCTTGCCTTTAATGCTGCTGCAGCGCAAACATTTCCCAAATTGGGATCACTAAAGTACATTTGATCTCGTCTTATCTTACATTATTACATTGCCGTGTTTTTTAGTGTTATGTATTTGTTTGTATTTTTTGCACACCGGGAAAGAGTTGCACTCTGAATCTCGTTATACTCTGTGTATAATGACAATAAAAGGCTTTAACTTTAATATGTGAAGTTTTTATCCAAAGCGACTTACAATTTGTGCATTCAACCATTGAAATACAAAAAAAACAAAAAAACAAGAATCCTGTAGGTCAGGGGTGTCAAACTCAATTTCATCACGGGCCACATTAGCATTATGGTTGCACTCAAAGGGCCGGTTGTAACTATATAAATATACATATATATAATATATATAAAATAATGTATTATTTATATTACATTATTGCCTCTGAATTGGATTATTATCGGATAGGGTAATAACTAACTACGTCTGAAAGCAGAAGTCTAGGGCAAATAATTGCAAGTCTCTTCAGTGCGCATGTCACAAAACGAGATGCATTGTGGGACATGTAGTTTATGGGCAACCTGCTTCTGTAAAGTGGCATGTAACCGTATAATAAACGTATTATAATCTTTGCAAGCTCTTGCGGGGCTACATACAATGAAGTTGCGGGCCGGATTTGGCCCCCGGGCCTTGAGTTTGACACCCCTGCTGTAGGGTAGTATAATCTATCAACAGCCAAACCTTTTGCACGTGCTACAGAAGAGAGAGGTGGAGTTGAAAGACGCCCGACTTTTAGTCTGCGACAGAAGATGTAGATTTGACGCTGTCCCTGTTATCAATCAGTTCAGTCAAAACACCAGTGTGTTTGCAGTGGGGGGGAAACCAGGGTATAACTAGAGGGTGACACAGTCGCGAGCAAATCAGATGCAGAGAACGCAGATTGGAGACCAGTCGAGCTTTACTCAGTAGTGAGTTCAGGAAGTCAGTCAGTAAATTCCTCACAGGTCAAAACAACCACATCCTTCGTTACTAAGCATACATGAGAGTGAACTTCTCTTACCCAGTGTGTCCTTGATGTTCTTCACCAGCGAGCCTTTCTTCAGGCTGTTCTTGCGCTCCACGTAGTTGGACGGCACGTAGCCCGTCTGGTTCCCGGTGTTGCGGACTCGCCACCAGGTCTTGGAGTCGTCCAGCAGGTAGAGACGCTCGTTTTTACGGATGTCAAGTTCCTGGTCCTGCTGGGCCGTGTAGTCCCACTTGGCTACAACAATCACCTCCTCCGTCATCTTTCATGGAGTCCTCCTGGGGAGAAGAAGAGGAGGGAGGTGAGGCGAGGAGTAACACAGGAACAATTATCACAGAGTGAAGCCATTTATAATCATTGCACTGCTTCAAACTGCCACTAGGGGGCAGATAATGGATCGTGGGTATTTAAATCAATTAAAAAGTATTTGATCATTAAGAAATTAGGTTTATGAATGAGTTAGTTCTCACTGTAAAGCGTCCTTGGGTTTCGTGAAAGGCGCTATATAAATTTAAATTATTATTATTAGTGGATTTATTAGGTAATACAAATGTAACAATGAGGCAAGCACTCACAAATAACTTTCATTTGGTTAATAATTAACTGAAGATCCATTGTGCTTAATTCTGAATAATGGTGGGAACAAGACTGAATGACAAAAGTATTATACCACAATCATTTCTCTGTAAATGACTTATTTCTAGTGTACAGGGTGATTTCAAGGTGTGTGTGTGTGTGTGTGTGTGTGTGGGTGTGTGTGTGTGTGTGTGTGTGTGTGTGTGTGTGTGTGTGTGTGTGTGTGTGTTGTGTGTGTGTGGTGTGTGTGTGTGTGTGTGTGTGTGTGTGTCAGTGCAGTGACAAGTGACAAGGCATTACACATTAATCCACATCCATCCATGCACAGGATTTTTAAACCGCTCATCCCGGCTCACAGTGGGCATCAAACAGGAAACACTGGGGACGGGTGGCCAGTTTATCACAAAGCTAAATGACCTAACCTCACTACATATGAGTTGGAAGTTTGTGGTTGTGTTGAGTGTTCACTGCCTGAACTGGCACTTTGATAGAGATTATCGCACAATAAAACTCACACACACATAATCATCTGTAACAGCTATAAGAGTCACATTCATACACATTCTCATATTTATACTTTTGCTTGAATACGGTCTTTCATTTGTAACAATAGACATATTTGTTTATATTAGTACTATTTTTTGCTACGTATTCTTCGTCCGTGTCTTTGTGTGTACTATTTATACCAAAGCATGCTATATACATCCTTGTGTAAACCTATTTGGTAATAAAACAGATTTTGATTTTAAAAACACACCCCTAAAAAGTTAGATACCAAGTTTAACCAACTGTTGAAAACATGATAAAGCCAACTGATTTTAGGACATTTGCTTTCAAAAGGAACTTTCAGTCACTCTGGAAAAGCCTCTTTGGCAAAGACACCCACACGCACACACAGTGATTTGACATTGGGAAATTGTCTATTTGGAATCACGCATGAAGCCATCAGAGAAGTGAGATGTAATCCAGTTTCTGTGAAAACGTCCTCGTGATAAAAGGCGTCTCACGGCACGAGAACTATCCACAGAACCGATGTATTTATAGCTCAGCGCCTTGTTAAACGTCTGCAGCTGGAAACAAGACCTCTGGAATAAATAAAAGGAAATAAAAAGCATGCAGATGAAAAGAGGCTCTCTGAAGATAAGGGGACATGTATAGATACAGAATGAAGAGGCAAGTTGTAGAGCTTTTATGTCGGTGATTGCACGGTCTGAATAATCAAATAAAACGGTCTTCTTCGTATCTAAATCTCGTGTAAGGCCATCAGGAGCTTTTGTTTGACGCTGGGATTTATGGCAGCAGGATCCTTCGGGATCGAAAACTGACAGGTTTAATATCCTGTATAACACAATTACATATAATGCATGCTTTTTATGGAGCCGTTTAATAATGGAGATAGGTTAAGACATTTATTTTTCAAAATGAAAAACCCCTGCAATGACTTTGGAAAATGGAAAGTGTAAGAGAAAGCAGGCGGGAGAGCATATCTATATTCCTGTGCACAAAATAAAGATTTTTCCACCGACTAGACACGAGGAGAAACAGCAGAACACATTTAAGATGCAGCGGATTGTAAATTCTCTTACCCGTGTTGTCATTTCCATTTTATTCTTTAATGAGAGGGCAGAGCGCAGATAAAGCGTAACCACAACTGAGAAGTATGACTCATGAGAAGTGTTGCTGCACAAATTAGACCAAATCAAAGATTCCATTACTGCTGGAAAGATTGATATCTTCTGTGTTGGAGGGGGGGGGCTATGGAGCAAAGGCTGTTATTTCAAACCCAAGAAATGTAATTCCACTTCAATTAGGCCACAGCCACAGAGACAGCGCAGCCAGCCCTGAATACATTCTTGCCGTTACAGTCGCAGGGCGCTGTGACACGGCATGAGAGTGTCTAATCACCTCTATCTGTACGACAAGCCGTGCGAAGGCAAGTGCAACAGCTTGTGTTCTGCACTTGTGAATGTGCCTCTGCTTGCCGTCACTAAAGCTGTCGAACTGGATTTCTCCGCAGGCCGGGACAGGGACAGAAGATGGGGGGGGGGGGGGGGTGTTGTGCAACATGCCGCGGGATGTTTAAGTTAGTCCAACTTTCCATTTTAGCGCGGCAGGAAGGAGACGACGGAGGGGTCAGCTCGAGAGACAGGACGAGACAAGAAGAGCAGCAGCTGTGATTCACAGAGAACAGTATATAGAAGGACAGATTTATGACAAGATGAGGGACGGTGATGTCAACTCCTCCAGGAGACGGAGGTATGCGAGCGTGCCGCGGCCTCTATCCCCTCGGGCTTCAGCTGCTGGATTATGCCAGGCTATTACTTTCCTTTCATTGCCTTTATTCCTCCTGGTGAGGATGGATGAGTAAACCGCGGTGAGGCATGTTGGGGAAATGCTGCTCGGTATTTAACTGTCGCTACGTGTGAGATATTAAAATACAAATCAGGAATGTCAGTAGTATTGTTTCCTGGCTCTGTTTGGATACTCTTATTACTTTCCTCCTCGATGCAGAAACGATTTAAAATATTCCTTCAGCATGCAGATTGAATCCCAGGCTTCGCACCGTAAGGTCACCTTCACACCTGTTGGTGAAGCTTTTCAATTATCTTTTTATTTTATTTCCCGCTGCCTGATCACGTAGACTTTCTATAAACAGAGCATGAGCAGTTATGAAGTCATACGGCATGTGGAGTCATGTGACAGGTAAAAGAGTCACGTGACAGGTAAAAGAGTCATGTGTTTTAGTGAGGTCATCCTGTATCGTCGGCTCTACGTAGAAAGACAAATGGGAAGCTGTTGACTAAGCGCAGGATGTGCGACTCTCAACGGTTTCATTTTGTCCCCTGCTCACATGTAAATAACTGGCGTTAATAACGCATTAACGCAAAAAATAATTAACGCCACTAATTATTTTAACGCGATTAGCGCATGTGTATTTTTTTTCCTCGGCCGCCCCGTAGTTTCAGAGCGCATCGAGTTTAAAATACCATCTACAAGCTGATGCTGACAGCCCCGCTCCTGCCGGCCGCTTGCAGCAGACCACACTTCCACGCTCATCGGCAGGCACCGACTGGCCATCGGGAGGACCGGGAGGGTGTGTGTCTGTGTGGCCCGAGCGAGCGAGAGACCTTACGTGCATTGTTGTTGTTATCATCTGATGCTAGCTAGCTGCGCTAACGGATATAAGGAGCTGTTTAAATGAAAACAGAGGAGCGACATTTTGCCACAACTGCGCCGAGCACTTGACTTGATGCAGGAAGCAGACAGCGGGACATTGTAGGATTCTTTCACACACAGTGACGTCACGAGCTACCCACAATGCAACGCTCGCCATATATATATTAGTGCTGTCAAAATTATCGCGTTAACGGCGGTAATACATTTTTTGAATTAATTGCGTTAAAATATTTAACGCATTTAACATGTGCAGAATGGCCCGCCCCATACGTGCCACCAGTGGCAGCGCCAGGGTATGGCTGGGTTAGGCTACACCCATACCAAGAAATGGCCCCACCATGAAAAATGATGTTAAAGTAAGCTAAATAAAGTCTGCCAACTCGCGGAGTAAATTGCACAGACAGCAGTTAGTAAGATTGATTTCAGTAGCCACGGTTTTGAAAACTTTTGTCACGTAGTGATCGTCTTCTCAATAGAACATCTTTGATAACGGCGTGGTGTTGTTGCAGGAAGTCCCGACGGAGAATACTCTTGCTGTAGTACAGGGCAGAGCCATATAATAGTAATAATATGGCTCTGGTACAGGGGTGCACATAACTGGTACGCAGGTTATGTGCGTAATCTGAAATGCGTACCGTCACTTGTGTCACAAAGCGCATTTGCGTACCGACGTACTTGTGAAGCTTTTCCAGAAGGCGGTTAGATCACCGGACGACAGAGTCGGTCTCCGTGTGCACAGACAGGCTGCTGTTAACGTCGGTCTGTACAACGGAACTGTGCCAAAACTACGCCAACCGGCTGCGGAGGGAGACTCCCCCCCCGTTCACTGGAGAACTGCGCTAAAACAAGCTGATCACAACGTTCACACTCTGTGGTCACAGTACTCCACTAGCGCCCCCCCCCACTCTGTCGACTTTCCTGAAGTACTCCCCCGTTGATAGAAATCAACACGTAATGAATTAAGACCCTACGGTTTGATAATTGATAGGTGTGTGGGTTGTCTTTCATTTTGACATGCAGAAAAATGTTATAATAAACATAGATACTGTATGTTAAATGGATATATCCGCCTTCTTTCATTTATCTTTCCATTCCCACAACAATATACATAAATAAATGGCATATTTTGGACATAGTTCGAATGGTGATTAATCATGATTAATTCATTTTTAAACTGTGATTAATCTGATTAAAAATGTTAATCGTTTGACTGCCCTAATATATATATATATATATATATATATATAAATACGCCATTTTCCTGGAGGTGCTAATATCCTGGAGGTGCTAATATAAACAGCTAGCTAACGTAGCCAGGCAGAGCGCACTAGGTTTTTTTTCTGAATTAACGACCGAAGAAATCGCTGCATGTCTTCGGATTACATCTCTGGACTTAAGGGGTGTGCTCTAGGTCGTTACCAGCGTGAACTAGAGCTGTGTGGGTTGTCGGATTGCCTTTACAGACTGCCTGCAGATGTCTGGAAAAACTAACCTTGAAAGTGGCCTTCGGTCGATTTTGGCAGCATCTACGTCTATCTTCTGGAAACACCAGGTGAATACCCCACTTGTCACAATAATATTATCATGCCATTGCATATATGTGGTATTTTAGAGTTGACTAGATATTGATTAAGGCAATAGATTATGATATTCTGCTTGCACCTCGCGTGAAATGGCGGATACCGGAAGTACGGTGTCGCCCTCGCCCAAAACCCGGTGTGTGCAGCTCCCGTTCGAGCATACACACACACACACACACACACACACACACACACACACACCACACACAACACACACACACACACACACACACACACACACACACACACACACACCAACACACACACAACACACACACACACCACACACACACACACACACACACACACACACACACACACACACACACACACACACACACACACACACACACACACACACACCCACACACAACACACACACACACACACACACACACACACACACACACACACACACCTTCAAGTAATTTATTTCCACTTGACCCCATGTAAATGAACAGCGTTACATATCTAGCGATCCCCCTCACCCATTAGACGAATTTCCCCGTCTCCTTGACAACCTTGCTCCTTAGCCAGCATGATGTAAATGCCACTACGAATCAAAAGCATGCTCCTCTATGGGCGAATGTATATCAGAGTGGCAGCTACAACATTGTTCATTCTGATGCCTGCTCATGTGCAGTTGCTCTTGGCATGCCAATGTAGAAATCATTTAAAGATCACATGTTTTGCTTCTTTCTACAGTCGGGAAAAACTGGAGATGCTTGAAAGAAGAATCAAATCAGAGCCACTAACTTGGTTTCCTTGGTTTATATCACACAGACAGATGGATGAACAGAAAACTATCTTCCTGTGAGAGACGTATAAAGAGGCACACAAAGGAAAACACCCAGCTTTGGGAGGGACATAGCTGAGAGGGGAAAGCCTGAGAGCCGACGGTCCTCCTGACCCCCCATTCCTCTGCTGGGAGTTAACAGAGGAGAGACAGGCTGCTGAGCTGGGCTTCAGCGGCACTTCACAACAGAGGGGGGGGGGGGGGGGGGGGGGGGGGGGGGGCGCTCTGAGCTCTTTCAACACCACACAAAGAGAAAGGGAAAGTAAAAGAGATTATAAAAAAAGAGGGGATGTTTAAAGGAGAAAATAAAACGTCTGGCAGAGCTTTCTGTGTTTGGCTTTCAGGTCAGAAGACGGACACAGCTCAGGGGGGGGGGGGGGGGTGTCTCTGCCTCCACTCCGAGCTGCTCCTCACAGGAAGGAGGACTGCTTCACTCCCTTCTGGCAATCAGTGTCTCGAGCACTTGGAGTGGACTGCACAGATTGAAACATGAGGAAGCCTCACTCCCTCTGCTGCAGCTCCTGAGGAGGGCTCTCATCTCCAGAGTAATGCACCTCTATCCTTACAGCGAGAACAGAGAAGGATCGGGCTGCAAGACTTTTGAAATAATTGAACTGATTGCGATGTTTGACTGGCGTCACCATTGAGAATTGTTATTTTTTTAGCATTATTATTATTTTTGTTGTACTTTGTTATAATTATTATTATGAGTGAGAAAAAAAAGAAAGAAAATGATATATATATATATTATTATTATTGTATGTTTTGTTTCTGACATGTTCAATAAATTGACAAAAAAGAAAGAAATGATTAGCAAAATAGGAGAGAATGATCATTTTTGGAAGACTTTATACATTTTTACAGAATATATTAAAATTATCATTGTGTGGGTTTTATCTGTACTGAAGGATTTTGAGGTCTGAAGACATTTTTTATATATTTTGCCTTTGCCAAATAGTGCACTTACTTGAATTTGGATATTTCATTAGTCGTCCATATTACAATTTGATCGAATGTCGACACACGTGCAGCCCCAGTGGAGTAGGTGGATGAATGAAGTGCCTTTTAACACGCAGTTGACCACGTGTTTGGCTGCTGCTACTGCCAGATTTTCCCTTTACAAACAAAGCCATTAGGGCGACAGCTTTATTGTGACAATGATTTACATCCGTCACTCACATATGGTACATGTCAGGGCTGCACGATTTGGGGAAATAATCTAATTGCGATTTTCTGACAGATATTGTGATCCGATTTGCGATATTTGTTTTTAAGCGACCCAATGGAAGTTTATTGTAAAATGCGGCCATAACTCCGGCTAGGAAGGTCGTATCAACGTGCTCCCGTCTCTAGCACCCCGCAGCCCGAGCTACGAGTGAAATAACTAAACTTACATGAAACTTCCGTTGGGTTGCTTTAAAGTCAAGCTTCAGTTTAAGATTCACCCTGTAATAGATGTAAAACATGTGATTGGATCAATCTGTCTTTTTTTTTTTTTTTTTTTTGTACTTTGTTATAATTATTAATTTGAGTGAGAAAAGAAAAAGGACAAAAAAGAGAATATTATATATATATATATTGTTGTATGTTTTTGTTGACATGTTCAATAAACTGACTAAAAAAAAAAAAAATCATGGGCCACTTCTGATTGGGTTAACAATGACTGGTACATGTGGAGCACAGCACTTCTGATTGGTTAACAATGGCTGGTACATGTGGAGCACAGCACTTCTGATTGGTGTGGATGACAACAAAAATGGAGCACAGCACTTCTGATTGGTTAACAATGACTGGTACATGTGGAGCACAGCACTTCTGATTGGTTAACAATGGCTGGTACATGTGGAGCACAGCACTTCTGATTGGTTAACAATGACTGGTACATGTGGAGCACAGCACTTCTGATTGGTTAACAATGACTGGTACATGTGGAGCAACAGCACTTCTGATTGGTTAACAATGGCTGGTACATGTGGAGCAACAGCATTCTGATTGGTGTGGATGACAACAAAAATGTTCACAGGCTTTGCGATTTGATAATTGCATCATTTAAAATCGATTAATCCTTCAGCCCTATACATATGTCCTGTCACACACTCCTGAGGGTGTGGTATATGAGCTCGTCGCCTCACTGTGATGTGGGTGGTGGATGCTCCCTTTGAGCTTCTGGGGATGCCATCTAAAAAAAGCCCAGAAACCAGACGAGCACATCTGAGACAACACAGAGCTTCCCTGCTGTTGGCTAAAAATAGTCTGAGAAGAAGGAGCAGTGAGACCACACAGAGAGAGGCAGGGGCGGCCATCACCACCACCACATATGAGGGAAGAACATATCTACATACCTATCCTCAAACGTAGCCTATTGCAAAACTGGTGGTGAGAAACCAGAGAGCAATCACAACGAAGGACAGAAATACAGTTCCTAAAAAGCCCAGCTCTTAATGATGATGATTACAGACTATTTCACAATGCATTTAAACATGCCCTTACGTACAACGTGAGTACACAAGAGACTTTGATCAACTGAAATGGACATTTGTCACTGACCATTTTACAGATGATTAACCATGTAAACAGCTGGGAGATTAATTCATAACATAAACAATCGTTGGTTGCAGACGTACCGTTTGAACTTCTGTTTTCTCCCAGCATGCATCTCAAAACTGGGAGAGCTGAAGTTTTGTTTTAGTCTCAGTATGATTCTTGCAGCTCTGACAGAAACCCTCCCGATTGTTCCCAAGAGCCTGAGCTGCATCCCAACACTCACAGATGGCATCGGCTCCACGGAGGACAGTATACTTCTCTAAAAGCACCAAATGATATCCGGCAAGTTTACTCATATTAAAAGCGTATAATGTGCGGGCATTAGTAAGTGCATTGATCTGTTGTCATTGAAAAGGAAGCCATTAGTGAAATACGTTTTAGGTAGACCTTGTAATCAAACCTCAAAACTTCAATCCATTACGGGCTGAAAGCTTTTATTAAATACGTGGGTAGTCCTCATCCGTCCTTTAAAGCGAAACGACTTTAGCTTTGTTAAATAACGTGTACAGGTGCTTGCTCTTGGAAAACATTTTACAGTTGAGAGGGATTGTCTTTTTTTGGTAGAAAATCGGGTTTACAATATGCAAAGCAAACCTCTGTATGCTTGATTATGTCAGTTCTGAAATGCCTATTTAACTGTTGATCAAAACAAATAATCTGAAGACTTCACATTGGGCTTGAACAATTTGTGAAGAATGTTTTTTTCTAAAATGTTATATACCAATGATTAAATGTGAAGAAAAATGACGATGAAATCAACAACTACAATTATTTGTTGCTGCCTTGTTGTATTGCATGCCTTTATGTCCATCTGAAATGCAGCCTGTATAATACAGGATACAGAGAAAGTTGGATAGTTGGATATACTTTATTAATCCCCGTGGGGAAATTATTTCTCTGCATTTGACCCATCCTAGTGAGCAGTGGGCTGCCATTTTGAACAGCGCCCGGGGAGCCGTGTAGGGAACGGTGCCTTGCTCAGGGACACCTCGGTAGCACTTGGTCTTGCCGGGACTTGAACTGGTGACCTTCCAGTTGCCAAGCCAAGTCTGTATCGACTTCGCCACCACCGCCCCACAAAGAAGTGGTTTAACTAGTCTCCGTGTTGACCCGGCACTCTCACACGTCCAGAGACAGATGCCGTTATTCGTAACTTGCCTAAACGGGCGATGACAGAAATGTGGAATCCCCCGCTTTCTTCATCCGGCCTCTCCTCCCCCCCTCTGCTCTTTACAAGCAATCTTTCACATGTCACTTTCATTTTCTGTCATTGCTTCAACCCTCCTCTCCAGAGGAAAGCCAACATTGTTGAGGGAGTATCCATGACAACAGTCGTTGGGTGGTCCGTTTTCACTGTAACTTTTATCCCCTTACTCTTCGATGTTAGATATTCCTTTACAAAGGGTCAACTTTCAATACACAACGGGTGAGGTGCGCTCTGCACGCACTTTTGAACAAAGATCGTTCTTCACCCTTTAGGATCAATACGTGTCCTCATAGGTGTTTCCAACATGTATGTATCGCATGTTGAATCACACGACAACATGCGCTCGACACCCTGTTTTGACAGCAGAGTGACAGTGGGACATAATCATGTGCATCACTGCTATTTAATCCTTCTCACATAATCTGTGCAGACAGATGGTCCGTATTGATGTTTCCTACAGAAGCATCAACCTCCAGTCCCTAATCTGTTAGCGATCACATTATGCCAGTTGCTGTTTTAATTAGTTTCTGCTAACACAAAGTAGTGCATCGTGTGCATTTGATGTTATTATTCCAATGATCACATGGAAAGAAGACCTTGAATCCCGACTGCACTGCTTACGCTTTTCACTTCAGCCATAAATAGACTACTTGTTGGTTGTGTTCCCTTCTCCTCGATGGCCACTTTACCTGCTTCCACAACACTGCGCTGCTTGTTCACTTTGCACACCTCCCTGCACTCTAAACACACGGTGAGACGTCTCTCCTGGGCAGCTTGTAGAGTTTATAACAACCTCTCTCTCCTGACATTTCCCTGTGTGTGATTTTTATTTATATATAATTTATTTATATATCATTTATTGTCTTCTGTTTGCTATTGTAGTAAAGTGTTTTTATTGCATGTACAGCACTTTGGCTCGACCAAAACTCGTTTTCAAAATGTGCTATATAAATAAAACTTGATTTGAGTTGAAGCCATCGTCTATTAGCATAATTTTCCTCGAGTCTTTTTGATCCACTATTGCATCTTTGGTTGAGGAGCAAAATGAGAAGGGCCGTCTCTATTTTTAACTCTGTGTGTGACAGTCTGGCATCCATGTCCCCTGGCACAACAACAAAAGGCAATCGCTGTATTGCGCAGACGGGCAAAATGTAGTGAACACAGCTTTGATGTACAATGCTTCACATTCTCCCTGGAGTGGAGGAGACGGAGAAAAACCTGAGGTGATGTTGCGTTTGAGTCTGGGAAAGAGAGGGGGAGTTCAGAGAGAAATAAAGTATGTGTGAAAAACGGGTCACTTCCATGTCAAATAACAACAACTCAGCTGTGGCTGTGAGAGCTACTGTATGCTTTTCAAATGAACTATTCGTCGCAAATTCTCCTTTATTTTCTGACCGTTCATCTGAAGAATATCTCTGACTTACAGCTTGTGGTTTTCTCTCTCAAACAAGCAGATCTATGTTGCATGGAGAGAAACACAACCGAAAGCTGGTAGTTTTTCTTTCACCTGCAGCGGGGGGTGATTTTAACAAGACCATCCAACACAGAAAGTGCTGCGGGCTGTGCCGAGAACAAGAGATGCTCTATGCTATGCTGAGCCTTTTGAGAAACATTTCCACACTGCAGTGTTTTACCGGCTTAGAGACTTTGTGGAGTATGAGAAGCTCGTATAATCAAGAACACATAAATACCTTCAGCAACAGAAGCAATCCATTTCAGTTTCTAATACACCCTGCATGTAATCAATAAAGTCAATTAAGGCATCCTAAAGCAATCAGGAGCACTCTGCAGAAAGAAGATACACTTGCTGTGAGTGTAAGGAGAAACCAGATTGTATTCATGCAGAGTTTAAAGATGCTCTTCATGAATGGATAACTGTGTGAGTCAGGCCAGTGAAGAGTAACAACACTCCGCTCATTATCCATCTGCAGGAGCAGGGTTAGGGACGGAAACATAGTAACATGGTGAGTAATCAGGCGCCTCTCTACAGCTCAACAGACCACTTATGCCCCTTTCACACCAACGCGGTTCCAGGGCCGGTTCGGAGCTGGAGCTTGAAAAGCACCGTTTTTTCTTGTTCACACCGCAGCGGAGCCGCCTCTAAGCTCCGGAATCCGGTTCGTGTCAAGCACCAAAAAGTTGTCGGTCTAGAAGCAAGCACCGCATACGTCACGCTTACGTCGGAGGCGGGATCAACCTCCTGAACAACAACAAAAAGCCTGCGTTTTATCCAGACGATTGTAAAGTTGGTAGTAAAGTCGTCCCATTTCTTCCATTTCGTTTCGACAGAGCAAAACCAAAACGAGTAGCGCTTCAATACAATCGGCCATTGTTGTCGTTGTCGATGTGAGGGGTTTATGTGCGGTTTGGCTTTATGAAGCAGGCACGTAAACAGTTACGTCATGACGCAAACAATGACGCAATAACGTAGCACCACTTGGGCTCTGGGTGGTGTGAACAGAGCGGGGGCTGAAAAGAAAAATCGGTTCTGAACCAGAAAAGCACGGAGCTAGAACGGGAAAAGCGTTGGTGTGAAAGGGGCATTACAGAGAATCTGACAACACTCCAATTCTGATATGGAAATGAGGTTATTAATGTCAACATAGTTCCAGCTTCTTCTTTTTTCCAGGAGAGACTTCTCAATCAATCAATGTTTATTTATATAGCCCAATATCACAAATGTTACATTTGTCTCAGTGGACTTCACAGTTTGTATAGAATATCAGTATGACAATACGACACCCTCTGTCCTTAGACCCTCTGTCCTTAGACCCTCACATCGTACAAGGAAACACTTCCAGAGAAAACCCACAGTTTAAAGGGAACATGGGAGAAACCTCAGGGAGAGCAGCAGAGGAGGGATCCCTCTCCCAGGACGGACAGACGTGCAATAGATGCCGTGTGTAAATTGAAAAGATAATACATTTGCAACATAGGTTCTGAATTGATCACAGGAAATTAGGAACAGATAATTATATAAACAGTTTGCTAATTGTGCTTCTGTTGCTTTTTACTAGTGATACAATTGGTTAAAGAAGAACTGGGTTATAAAGTAGACTACTTTATCTGGGCCAAGTTCATGTACGGCTTTGAATTCCTTTGAGAAGTTTGGTTTATTCAAAAATGTGTTTTATTGTGTCTTAAACACAGATTTTATTATATATAATATTAGTTTGGGCTAGATTATAATTTCTAAGGAGGTCTACAAAAAATTCATAACAAAAAGGTGCCATATGTAGTTTAGTTGCTATTTGCGAGCCTTCCACCCGAACCACAGAGTTCACTTACGTTTTGTTCGCAATCATACAAAGGCTATTTAACAATCTGACAATATAGGAGAGCAGACTAATTGTTATCACTTCAACATCCACTCATCTAGATGATGCCTCAATAGCAAAATAAAGTGTGGTTTCAATTAATCAAATGTAAACTATAATGATGTATATTGGTGATATACTGTGAGTTTGTAGAGCTGCTTCTATTTCCTCAAATGTGTCCAACTGACTCTTTCCCTTCCCACAGCTTCCTCGCCTGCAACCATTCAGTCTCCAGTCCACTGAAGAGCAGCACTGTATAACAAACGGTTGAACTAGACATGCAACCTAACAATAAAAAGGACTACACATGACTGCTTGTCTTCTCACTCTGGATTAAAGCAATCTAGGCCACATGCACTTACAACTGTCAACACACATGGAAACACAAGGGGACCTCGTGAGAAAGATAACACCGTTTGCTTCTGTCAGAGAGTTAACATCTCCCATCTAGGGATGCAGAGCAGCAGCGTGGGCGTGTGGCTGTACTTTCAAATGGTCTCCTGCGAGCCTCCCAATACTCTCCTTCTCCTCACAGCCCTGACAGCTCCTCATCTTGAGGATCCCACATTGAAGTGGACACAGACGGTGCCTAATCCGTAAAAAACAAAGTCATCCTGATTATTTTTAAGGGTCAGTTGACTTAACCCACAAAAAATAAATATTTGCGAGTATGTTTTGTGGCATCTAATCATGCGGAAAGGTTTTGGCTCCATTGCTTTGGGATTTAAATGTAGTTTGTGGTGCTCCGCGCAGTGAAACATTGCATTCAAAAGCACTCAACAGCAACGTCTCTTTCCAGAAAAGATGCCCCAGTTACTTTGAATAATGCACAGACCTCAGCTTGGGTTTCTTTTCCGAATATGCACGGATTAAATTAAGGACAGAAAAAGAATAAAAACAGAGCATTAGTGAGAGGGTTTGCTCCCAAACGTGTAACTCTACATTAGGGGTGCAACAACTAATCGACTTCATCGATTAAAATCGACGACCGAATTAGTTGCCAACTAATTCAGTCGTCGATTCGTTGGTGACGTCATCACGTGTGTTTTACATGCCGTTAAGCTCCAACGTTATTGGTCTTTTTATCGGTACTGGAGACATTTAAAAATATATGTCATTATTGCTACAAAAACATTATATCGCAGTCTTAGTGTCGCCAACTCGTTTCTAATATGCAAAAAGACAAAAATATTGCGTCTATGATGTAATTTTCGATCTTTCCAATCGAGACGAGATCTCTCTTCACCTGTCTGTGTGCGAGGGTGCGGGGAAAGTTTAACACACACACAGCAACACACGGCGGGGATGGCGGAGAGAAGCGTTCCAAGGTGTGGTAATATGTTACCCGTCTCGATGTGGACAATGCTCCTTGCCAATAGTGTTGTAGCATGTTAAGGGCGATAACACGAGCAATTTGTCTAAACATTTAGCAAAAGTGCCTCCACATCCAGACGGAGAGGAATGCACCGGGGTTCCACTGTCTTTCTAGTAGCTCTGTCGCCCCGTCCACGAGTAACGTTTCCTCCACGTCAGGTGTTATGTATGCTAGCAGCAACACACCGAGTTAACTACATTATATAAAATGGGTTAATGATTAGCGGTAACCCGAGTTATTTTATTTTGTTAAAGTTTTCAGCTATTCTGTTTACAGTTCTGTCATCACATTATTTAATACGATTTGTTAAAACATTGTTGTTTCTTTTGATGTGAAATATTATGTATTTAATTTAAATAAAAAGCAATGTTAATTCTGTTCACAATTGATTTAGTTAATTTAATAATATATGTATTTTTGAATCAAGTATTCATCTTTATTGTCTTCATTGCTAGTTTCCACATGCCTAAACAACCTCAAGCTAAATCTAAAAGTTGAGGGCTAAATAAGAGCGTTTGAGAAATTGGTGTAAGGCATAATAGTCGGGAATAGTCGATTAATCGTTTTATTAATCGATAGATTAATCGATTATCAAATTAGTCGTTTGTTGCAGCCCTCCTCTACATTTCCTGCAGGTAATGATATACTATCTGTGAGGACCCCTGAAAGCAATACATGGTAGGAAGTGATTTGATCCTAATGAGGCAACTTGGGAGGGAAACTTAACAAGACATGAATACTGTTGAGATTGTGAAATCTGCACGATTTGCATATTAGAGTTAATTCACTTTCTGCTTTTTAATTTATGTGATGAATACGCAGGCAGTGGCAACACTTAGGACCCTATGCTGTATGAGCAAACCATGTTGCTGCTTGATTCAATTTAAAACAACCTACTCTTGGGGATGAATTGCAAAAAGAACATGTTGTCAAATCTAGCTCAGGGAGTACAAAAATAGTCCTGCGAAACTCTCGTACTTCTTCTCCGCGCAACACAAACCAACGTTGACTTTCCCCCAGCTTGAGCTTCACCTTCTCTTTGTACCTTCTGCTCCGTCGGGTTTCTCTCTACGCCTCCCTCGGCTCTGGACCTGAATCATTCTCTTTGATCAGGTGAGGTTCCAGAGGGAGAGCAGACTGATGTAGCATGAGCGATGCAGAGAGACGGGATGCAGACCTGTTGAACGCCTTCACACGACTCCACCATACAGATCATTTACTTCGAGTCAACTGTTGAGTAGTGGCATTTCAATCCTCTGGGTCTCAAACTAGGCTGAAAGTCCTGATGTCATAGTTTCTTATCTTATCCGGATTTTAAAGGGATACATTCTTTAGAAATTATTCTTTATTTAGGTTAAGGTTTTTCTTACTACCACTAAAAGGTAAGACACAAGGCAAAAATTATACCAAATGTGAGATAAGGATAAAGGCATAAAACCACATTTTGACAAAGAAACGATGTTTACCACTAAGGGCAGTACGTAATTGTTATCTTGGTTCATGGTTTTATCTATGAAATGTTTGAAAATAAGAGAGTAATGCCCCTGATATTTTACAATTACCTAAATTACAAACATTTATCGAAATATGACAAATAAAAGTATCAAATCTTCACATTTGAGATTCCGGAACTACGGTATGTTAATTTTATGAAAGAAAGTCACAATAAAACCTCATATCAAAATGAAGCGAACGGGTTTTCATTTAATCTTCATGTTTTCTGAAGATGAAAAAAGTACATTTGATTCAATCAGTAAACCAAAAAGGATCTGTTTTTAAATTGTCAAAGGAGATCAAACAGTCATCAAATGGAGACGATGAGAATTATTAAAATACTTTACGAAAGACAGGGTCTCCTCCCGGGACATTTTTGCCATTTATTTTCCATAAGAGACTGTTATTTTCCAAGACAGACTGAAATCACAGTCTAAATGTATCCGAGGTTTTCAAGACGCATGGGAACTCTTTCTGAGGAGCAGGAGCACAGAGTTGTTCCTGGTATCCTGCATGTTTGTTTGTCTCCGTTACATAACCTCGTGTTGATGTCAGAGCCCCGGGGAGATGATGAAACAGAAATGGCATATGTAGAAGCTACATCTCATTTCCATCTATATATGAATCACTTACGTGTTAGTTCTTGTACACTCGGTTTCAATATCAGCCAAGCAAGACAATGCAAACTATCTCTCTACTCTTTGCCAAACCTCTGAAGAAGACGTTAACCTCTGCTAGTAGAGTAAAGGTTAAGCAAACATATTGGAAACCACCAAAGAAGAATCACATGAAGACTGATATTCTGCCCTTTAAAACCTGTTAAGCCCGAGAGACCTCGGTACCGGGGCCTTCCCGCAACATCTTGCAGGAAACAGCGTCTGAGGGAATCTTAACATTTAATAAACTATGAATGTTTTATATCCATGTAACGGGGAGAAACTCATCTAACTGATCATTTTTTTTTTTTTAAATCAAAAAAACAAAACACAATGCTAACGCTGAGCCTCTGAATTAGCAACAAGCGAAAAATGCTAACAGATTACTGCACCGAAACTCACTCATAACACCTTATTATTTATCCTTTCTGCACATCCAACGCATCGTGAGATGACACAGATGGGTACATACCAGGGTTTCCGCTAGGATTTTTTCTCGCCGGTCAAATGTCCGGGCAGAATTCATTTTACCGGACTAATTTGAAACTTACCGGTCATATTTCAATAATAATAATAATAGTTGTGTAGCAGAGTTTCCGTTAGCATGTAATTACCGGACTATGAGCAGATATGCTTCAGTTTAAAACTCAGTTCACGGGGCTCATTTTTATATTGCTTCAGTTTATAATCGTAACAGATCGAAAAATTCAGATTCATTTTTCAATAAATGATTCCACAAACAACAAACAACATAATTATTACATTCAAACAAACTACTTGTAGTAGATAACGTACATTATTCAGAAGTTTACATCAACTTTGAATAATAACACGGGAGAAACGGATACTCTCTTTTCCCCTCTCTCTCTCTCCTGACAGCACGTCAGTTTCTCATGCAGCTCCTGCAGCCCGCTAAACAGAGGGCGGGGCTTCAGGTGATTCTGCAGAGCTGCGTGTCTGAGTCAGACTCAGCAGTCGATCTGATCTCTCTCTCTCGCGTCCGGTTACACTTCACTCGCGTTTATGTCCATATCGATCAGATCCAGCTCTCCTGATCGGCCTTTATAGAGAGCACCGATCAAACTATTAAGAGTGAATATCGGCCGATAATGACCGGCGGCCGATCGATCGGAGCCTCCCTAATTATTACCAGACATTTTGACCGTCAGGTTTTGAATTTACCGGTTTTTTATACATTTTACCAGCTAAAAACCGGTAATTACCGGCTAACGGAAACCCTGGTACATACATTATCACTATATGATAAGAACTCGCGACTTTATAAATAAAAATAGACATCAAAACATGTGGCGCTAGGTAGCTAAAAACGCTAACATGGCTTACCTGTGTCGTTGTCTGGTCAAAAGTGGTCTTCAATGGAATTAAAACGATAAAAACGCTGCTGAAATTAATCCATAGGTTAATCCAATGTGTCTATGTCCCCTTGAAATGATTTCTGATAATCCACGAGCAATAAACCTGCGTTTCCGTTTCCGGATGTCAGAGCGAGAGATAGGTTCACTCTGATGGAAACCTGAATGCGCAAAGCCCCCACCTTTTTTTTGTTACCATGTGTGTGGGGAAATTCCCCTTCGATTCTATTGGCTCTAACGGTCAGAAAGAGATGTCAATCACCAAAATCGACCAATGGGTTCCAGAGAAACGGTAAAACCCCCATTTCCACCCAAATCACCTCAGAGGTGGAGTTTTTTTGGACGGACACTATAATTTACAGTTTTTTTTACTATGTTCAATCTGAATTTTCTTTAAAATAAAAAATATCTATATTGATTCTGACTTTTCTGCATCCAACTCACAGGTTTATCATTACTTTGAGAAAAAAGATTATTAATTTAATCCTTTTAGAAGGGAAGATATGGTCATTTGTTCTGGGAATGTCATTTTTGAGCCTGAGACCTGAAAAACAGGCTCAGGGCTTAACAGGTTAACATCTGCCATTTCAGAAACGTAAAATGGTTTCTAAAAAACGAATAGCCATTTTCTCATTTGCACATGCAGCAGTTACAAACCACTCATTTTGAGTCGTGATTCTGGCCACCTGACTCCAACTCCTGAGGGAAATATCTGGCTCTTTAGCTGCTGAATTATCATGCTATGCTCACCAGCTAGTCACTAACAGCGTGTGTCTCTGTAGCTTCATCACTACAAGAGAACATAACAAATCCCACATGTAAACAGACCTTTGCGATTCTTTGATTACACCTTTGAAATGTGTTGGAAATGTGTTATCAATGCATCGAGTTAATGCGAACATTTCCAAAGAAGGTTCAACACCAGGAATGTAACACCTGGCTATTTGCTCCCTACTTTGAACAAGAACAGTTTTTCCTGCCCTCTCTAAATCATATGGACAACGTAGGTTTCCGTTTGTCTCCTTAAGGGCCAAAAAAAGATAATCCATGTTGAACTCTCCATGCTCTCGTGTACTTCTCGGGTCAGTGCTCTGGCTGATAAACATTTGAAATGCTCGTCCTCTGAGCTCTCCTGTTTCTATTATGGTTATCCCACTGAAGGATTTTCTTAGCTTGACATTTTCCGATACGATGCGGCCGCAGTGATTTCAGAGCGGCCTGAGCACAGGATGGCCATTTTTCGACATGTAGATGACATCACTGCCACATGAAACACTGAAGCACCACATTCAGAAAGCATCTAGGCAGCTTTCTGCACGCTGCAGAGCAAGACCAGGGTCACACTCAAACAACTGAAGTTCTGCCAAGCCAAAACAGCAGATAAGGCAAATATATGTCCTGCAGAAAGTGTATACCATTGTGTGTGAGAGAAAGCATGAAAGAAGAGACTCCACGGGCCAAATACTGTTTGTGTGCAGTCTTGAATTCTCAAGAGAACCCTGTAGCAATACATCTCATAAATAAAGCAGCCGTGTGTGTGTGTGTGTGTGTGTGTGTGTGTGTGTGTGTGTGTGTGTGTGTGTGTGTGTGTGTGTGTGTGTGTGTGTGTGTGTGTGTGTGTGTGTGTGTGTGTGTGTGTGTGTGTGTGTGAGAGAAAGAGAAAGGACACAAATGGATTCGAAGAGGCCTATCGTATTGCTCCATTCAGCGACTGAATCGACTCCAAAGCACGAAGCAGCATGCAGATTTCAGAGCAAATAGATATAATATAATATCTTCTTAGCCTTGATGATCAAACATAAATGAACTGCTGGTGTTCTGCTTTTAAATATTAACAAGACGTATCAAATGGCAAAATTGAGCATTAATCAGTCCTCATACACATTTCATGAACGCTGAATGATCAGACGATTAACCGGGCTTTGTCCCAATGTTTGGCGTTCAGAGAGTCTGGAAGATGGCTTTTGCTCGTAGAATAATTTCTATATGCAGAGTTACTGATGTTGCCTCACGAAGATGAGGTATGAGCCAAGATTTGACCTTGAAAAATCCAATTAATAATAAAAGAAAAATGATAGCCCTTAAAGATGCTTAAGACAAAAATACCAAAAGTCTAATGAAGCTACTCCAATCTAATTATTTCACAGTTTAAGCCAATTTAGAATCATAAGCTTACAGGATAGCAGGAAATCATTACAAATATGTAATTTCAAGGAAGAGAAACACATTGATCCAGAATGTGGGACGCGTCAGGTGAGAGACACTCATCACAAATGTAAAAGCCTGGGGACCTCTTCGTAAAAGCTGCAGATAAGGACACACATGCTACTGCAATAGGGTAAGGGTCAACTTTAAGGGTTTAGACAGAAAACAGCCCGGGGTTCAAAATGATGCAAGAGGCTGTGTTGGTGGGGGGGCTTGTTGCTTCAGGTAATGGTGAATGGATGAATTTGAATGCTTAGCAGGCGGAAAAAACACTGCCTCAGTGTTTAGTAATATAAGGAAGGATTTAACAACTATGGAAATATGGCTGTGGAAGTTATATTATCTATCAACATACTTTAAAGTAGGGGTCGACCGATTATCGGCCAGGCCGATTATCGGGGCCGATATTCATCATTTGACCGATTATCGGTATCGGCCTTTTTTTTATAAAATTGCCGATAACACTTTGGCTCTGATGCGGCCGTTTCTCTGTCTGCAGTCACCACTCTCTGTACACGAGCAATGTCCCGCCCACAGCGCTATCTGATAGGCTATTACTGAAGTGTCAATCAACACTGAAGATTTTCCGGGCGGGAGCCAGCCATAGAGGCGGGACCTTCTCAGATTACAGGCAGGTGCGAAGAACGCAGACAGAGGCAAGCAGCAGCGCTGAGCGGCAGCGCCATACATGTGTTTCGAAGGTAAATCAGTTGAAAGCCGAAGTTCAATAAACATCCCAATCCCCTATGCTGAAGTTGCAAAAACAGCACGATCTATTGATCTAATTCTATCAGCTTCCCAGTTACACAGGGACGGGGGAAGTCAGTCAGCGTGCAACGTCTTGCAGCGGAACTGTGGTGCGGAGGGGGGGCTGCGAGTGAAGCCTCGCAGTTTTTCAGGTTGATATGTGAAGCTTATTAGCTAGCCAACATGTATTTAGCAAATGTTTAGCAAAATATTAGAAGTGAGGCTACTAGTCTAACGTTAGGTCTACTGCAATAGCCTCACTTTTAATAGTTTGCAAAACATTAGCTAGCATAGTGTTTTGCAGTTGCTAGCAGTTTATTGGGATTTTATGCTAGACAGACAGGCATTGGTTTGATATAATAAATTAAGCATTATTGTTAGTTAAACATGTCAGCCTGCTGCCCCACTTCTTGTCTCTCTAACTCATTGCAGATGGCTGCACTAAAGAAAAGGGCACAGAGAGGAAACCAGTTGTAAGATGTTTTAAAAGTTCATTAAACATAATATAGGCTATGCTTAAATGCATTTCAAAGAAGTTGTGTTGGAGTTTGTGTTATTCTACATTTTGACACCAAGATTTTCTGATTTTACTGCAAATGTATATCGGTTCCAAATATCGGTTATCGTTCTCCTTGATTACTAATAATCGGTATCGGCCTTGAAAAAGCCATATCGGTCGATCCCTACTTTAAAGAGGACATATCATTTTGAGATTTTAGCCCTTGGAGACCATTTACATGCACAAAAACCTACATTACACACAACAGGAAACGGAAAACCCTAAAATTCATAATATGGCCTCTTTGAATGAGGGTTAGCCAAGAAGATTAGTTCCTATGAAGTAAATGAATCCCCGAAGTTAGCAAGAAACTCAGAATCGTGCTCCTTTAAGGTGGGCTGAAGCTTAAGGTTGACCAGCTGCTCTTATGAGTTTCTCACTTTGTTTTTCAACTGTTTACGAAATATAATCAGCCGTTCAATATTATTTTTGTCCTTTAACAGTTGGTTAACATACAATAGAGTGGTGCAGTAACGCGTCCTAAAACCCAGAAGTAAGCTTCTTCCGGTTCCCTCGACAAAAAAGCAATGCAATTTCTCCATAGGATTTTGGAAAATAGCTCGAAATAAGGTCTGTGGTTCACACACATGTAAGATGTGAAAATTATAAAAGTAGGGTAGACATGTGGAGATTCTCCGACTGAACAAAATGTGATCCGTCTCTTAAAATGTGGGTCAGCCACAGACCTTATTTCCAGTTATTTTCCAAAATCCTATGGAGAAATTGCATTGCTTTTTTGTCGAGGGAACCGGAAGAAGCTTACTTCCGGGTTTCAGGACGCGTCACTGCGCCACTCTATTGTTAATAATATTACAAAACATCATAGCACGATTGGTTACATGTTTGATGGGCCATGTTATTGTGTTAACAACGCAGGGTTATCCATCACATTCACATGAAAGCGGAGGCTGGATGTCCGTGCGGTGCTAAGCCGTCTCATGCTGTTAGTCCTGCACACAGAGCAGAGACAGATACCAGCGCCTGTCAGCTCTCAGCTACAATGGAGCCGTTCTGTGCCGTGTCTCATCTTTGTCATTCTGTAATTCTGACAACATTGTTTAGCGGCTGCACTGTCGAAGCAGCAGGGCGGGTGGTCGGTTTTCACTCCACTTGAATTTCATCCATATAATCCCTGCCGTAGCGCACGAGCCAGCAAACATACCTTCAGAAACTTTCTTATTCTCCGTGTGTAGTGGGAGATTTCTTAATTACCCTGTGGGGATTAAGCTGGAGAAACATGTCCTGTTCTCTGCAGGATTAAGCCGTCCGAGTCAATGCGTTTGCTCTCGAGGGATTTTCATTATGAGGGAAATACAATACTTTTAATTTAAGACAAGCAATTGGTCATCAGGCGCGTGCTTATAGATCCGGTAACACGGGCGTTTCACACCGTGTTGCACAGAAAGCAAACAGTGTGCACTATTTTCAATCCAACCATTTGCAAAACAAGCTTTTCAATGATCCATGGATGGAGGTGTGCACGTTGTGAGATCAGCAGCTGAGAGTCCACACAATGAAAGTACAGATTCAATTCTCAAGAAGACACTGGACACTTCACTAATGTTTCATCTACAAAACTGGCAAAATTGTTTGTATTGTTGCTAAAACGTATTGTTGCTAAAAACGTAATGCTGCGTTGACTAGAAATATCAACTATATCCCATTCTTCACTTATGCTCAATAACACTACAAGGACTAAGCTCTTGTTTAATATTATACAGGAAGGGCATGAAGGATTTTGGTTCAAACGTATTTCTAGTTGTGGCCTGTGGCTTCAATCTATAAATGAAATGAGCGGCAGAAGATTAAATATGTTTCTTTCACCATGAAATAACAGGCAGCAAGACAAAGCTTAAGAGGACTGTTATGGTCTTGTTGGACTGGGGAAAGAGACCCCAACTTAAAGCATATTAACCAGTCTACATTCAAATAACTTGATTTGACTTTTTCGTCAACTAAATGAACATTTAACAAGATACATCCTGATCAAACGGGCAGGCAGAAATGTTAGTAATGTCAACATGTTGAAGTGAGGGGCACATTGTGTCTGTAACAGCCGCTGTCCTAGTGAGACATACCGGATAGGGAGGAACCGAGGGGTTTGCATAACGCTCAAACACAAGTTTATAGCTGGCAGGTGAAAAGAACAGCTGGAAACACACGAGCCATGGAGGCGGCTCGAGTCAGCGTGCAGCTCACCCCCGGCCAACATTAGAGTTTACAGTTCAGTTCATTGGGCACTGCACATTAGGAGTAAACACGAGAATACAAAAAGAGGGAATGAAAAGATTGCATGGCATCAATCTTGAGATGTGCAGGTTGGTTTGCTTCAATAGAAACAATGTTAAAATGACTATAACTGACACGCTTATAGAAATAAAGAAAACCAGCATTTATGTGTCGGCCCATCCCAAAATATGAGCAGCGCTTGTAAAGCGTCTTCATCGCTCGATATAACGGCGCCGATGCCTTTGGAAGCGTCCACAGGAATGGGGAGCGATTGTTAATGAGGCCGATCCTCAGAGGGATGCATGTAGCGTGGGCTGTGAGGCTCTGGGGGGGGGGGGGGGGGCAGGAACGTGGATCGTTCTGTGAAAGACAGATAAGTCATGCTTGTGCTCGGGTGAGATAACTCAATGTTTGTGTGCACACTGACGGTCTGAGCATGGGCACGGCCAAAGGGGAAAACGTCCACTTAATGAAATCAATTAGAGCATGAAGGGCCCGTCGAAGCCTCGTCCGGAAAACAACACCATGGAACAAAATCCAACAATAGATTCTCTTTTTCATGAGTCACACCAATGATTCATGAAATACAGACTTTCACAACAACACAAAACATCCAAGCAAGATACTATTCTGATCTACTCCTTTTGATCTTTTGAATACACTTTTTTTAAAAGCTTGCAATACTTGCATTTGAGAAGCTAAAACTGGTCAACGTTTGTATTTATAATTCTATTCAATGAATCAGTTAGTCTTACTTTTGTACTTCTGTAGTGGAACCTAAGTCTCTGAACGTTTGTGTAGCCTCTCCTGCTGGGACATGTTGGGTTTCTCCCTCGCCCATCTCTCTCCATGGCCCAAAGTACCAATGTTCTGCCATGTAATACAAACCCCATACACACTGGAGGAAAGCGTGGGGGAGCCACTGACACTTGATTACAATTTAACGAGCAGTTGCAGTGTGCTTATGAATTTACGCTCACGTTTCTCTGTTGAGGGAGAAGAAATCGAATACACAATCTACAGAGTAATCCCCCTGAAGACCTCAGGAGGTCGAGAGCCCCCGCTCCCCAAATGTCTTGCGTATCCATTTATAAAGAAACACTGCGAGCATTAGAGATGGCACTTCACCGTCCTCAGCAGGAAGCAGCTTTTCTTGTTTTCTTAAGCAAAGAGCTACGCCCACATTCTTATGGTTCCTTCATGCCATGTCAAGCTTTGACATCATCCTGCAACATCCACAGATTACATAGGCTGTGGCTTTGTGGACTAAAAGAGGCAGCGATATTGTACCGCTGAACTACACCCTTTACAGCTTTACTCTCTTCCTCCCTCTCTCCCCGTCATGGTCTCCCCCTCAGCGTCCCAGAGTAGGATTAGGCCCGGTGCCCAGTGGTGACACAAGGACACCGAAGCCAACAGGCTGTTGGGCATGAATTTAGGAACTGAAGCCGGTTGGCGGAGGAGAAAGAAGTGATGATAGAGGTAAAGGAGGAAGAGGAGAGAATGGACAAAGTGTAGGAACAAAAGAAAACACTCAGGAGCGGCGACTGAAACCCTAAACTACTGATAAGAAGGCTAAACACAAAGACATAGGAAAACTCAGGTATGACATTCAGACAAAGGGGACAGAGTTCACGTTCCAGGAGAGACAGTCATGCTAGGATTATACTGTGTTGGAAACAGATTTGAACAAGACTAAAAGTTTAACTTGCAACCCTTTTTAGACACCGTGGGTTGAGGTAAATGCTTACATCAACATGCATACTATCAAATTGTGTACATGCTTGCTAAGCAGGTTTGCCATGGTCACACAACCTTACTATAGCAAGTAAGCAGTAAACAGAAAGAACAGCTAAGGTGACTATTAAGTCAAAGTATTGCACATTATAGTAACCCATTTTCATTCAAATCCAACAAGCCGTGTAGGACAGAGTGAATACACATGCTTTACAGAGATGCTGTGAGAAACCAATGAGAGTTTGGAACATTGAACGATGTAAATCTATTCTAGTAGACCTCAACAATGGAATTATGATCAGTAGAGATGGCCATGACATGTGACCTTTGATATAGAACAAACAGAAAAGACCAAGAATCATCATGGGCCCTGAAGACATCGTTTCTAAATCTATCTCGATATTTGACAGAAGAAGAGAAACGTTAGACTTGCTGATGGTGATTCCAGAAAAGTAATCACCAAATCTCTGAACCAATAGGATTCACCCTAACCATAAACATATTTATCCTCCCATTAAAACAACCAATGAAAAATGGTCAACCTCGTGGTGGTTTTAGAGAGGAAGCCAGGAGATCAATAAAGTCATTGGGGTTCATCCACAAGTATGTCTTTAGAAAATGTTCAGCAATACATCCCAATAAGCAGCCGGGACAGAAATGGTGGACCGACCCACATTTCCATCCCGGGAGACTTTGGATTATTGCACTGCGTGCGGATCACATTACTATAAAAGCCACCCACGGAAAACAATAGGAGTCCTTCTTATCTGTAATTGCCATGTACGTGTGCGTACGAGTGTAGGAGAAAATACTGATACAATAATCAAAGTGCATGGCAGAGGGGAATTTATTTGTATGGAAAGATTCCTTTGTTTTCTGTGAGCAAAGAAACGCAAAAAAACACGTAAGCCCTAAAATCAACCATCTTTGCTCAACACTGCTTTTTGTGGTTTTAGGTGAACTTAGTGGTTGCATTTAAAGCAGGACGTTTTACATAAAATCACCGTTATTATGCAAATAAACCAGACAAGAGACATCTCCACAGTTGTGTGCTGCTTGTCAAGTTCAGCATCCTTTTTGTCTGAGAGTAAAAATGTGGTCGATTTTGAAACGAGGCGTCACTTATTTTACTACAACGCTGAAAGATATATCTAGTAGTGCTGGAGCGACGCGTCGACTTCAAAATATCGTCGACGACATATTTCCGCGTCGACGCGTCGCTACACACACGTGGGTGTGTAAACAAAGCAACAAGCAGTTCGCAATCGCACTTCAAACACAATGGAGACTGAAACGGCTACCACCTCCTCACAGGATTGCGCACGAAGCCCTCAAACGAAAACATCTCGCCCTAGGTCTTCAAAAGCATGGGAATATTTTAAAGTTAGTCCAAAACGCAAAGATATTGTCATTTGCAGTCTTTGCCAAATGGAGTTGGCATATCACACAAGCACAACGGCTATGTTGGAACATTTAAAGCGGCAGCTAGCTGTGGTGGCTACCATTAGCAGCTAGCATTTGCTCTCCGATTTTTACATAAAAATGGAATTATGGATTATAAATTCAATCATTTTTTTATACATAGACGTTAAAAACCTATGGATTAACCGATTCAGCCGCGTTTTTTCTTATTTTAATGCCATTGAACACGTCTTTTGATCAGATTGACAGCTACGGTGGTGAGACGATCTCCCTAGAAGCTCTGTAAAGGTACGTGTTGTGATGACTGTATTTGCTTCCCTTGTCGCGAGTCCGGATCACTCAGTGATGATACTATATTAAAAAAATTTACATTACGTTTTTTTTACATTACGTTTTTTATGAATTGAACAACAGAAAAATAATCGTTAGATTAGTCGACTAATCGATCAAATAATCGCCCGATTAATCGTTTTCGAAATAATCGTTTCCCCCCAGCACTAATATCTAGGCTATACAGTCTGAAATATTTATTCTTTTTCTAAATGGACACAAATCCTGTCAAAGGGTCACTGCCAGCCTTCTGCTTAATAGTTTCACAAATCCTCTCGCTCTACATAGATCGTGGGGTCACGGAGAGGGGCTCCATTGTCGTAAATGTATGTACCGTCAGTTTAATGGCTGCCCCATTCCCCGGATTACAGATCATTACAATGACAATGGAGTGACCTTTATCCAACATTATGCTCTTCGTGAGTGTCACTCTGCGTCTGCTGACCGCCCATCTGTGCGGCATGTATTAATGCCTTCTCTTCTCCTGTAACCCAGATTAGGGTTTCCTCAGGGAGGCAGACATTGAGCTTTCCACCAAGCAAAGAAATCACATTTTTAACACCGATCTCATTTCCTAGTTTCCAGCTTCCTGAAGGACAGCAGGAGATAGTCAAAGTGTAGGGTAACTCATGAAACAAAAGGGACTGAAATATATTTGTAAACAACATAGAAAAAGCCTGAGCTCGCCACAGAAACAAATGTTGAGTTGGACGTCCAGGCAGAAGTGAAAAAAATTTAAAATGCCGCAGCTGAAAGTACAGCCACGGTGAAGTCAGCAAACTACATCAAAGTAGAGATTATGAGCTTTAAATATATTAACTAACGTACTTTAAAAAGGAAATCTATTTGGAATTTCCAAGAAAAACAACATAATTAATCCTGATATTGTAAAGTATTAAAGTACCAACTGCATTATTAAAGTAGGAATGTATCAGTGCTAAATGGTTATATCATGTGAAATGAACATACTAGACTCATAATACCTCCTTCATACAATACGCTGCTTCTCGTTGAATTAAAAAGACACCACGATGTCCACACTACACAAGGATGAACTTCAATACGAAAAGCTAACTATTTCTTGTTAACAACGACATCTAACTCCACTCCTTGGATTGTCGGCCCGTTAGGCAACATATGAGAGAGAGACGAGCTGAGGAATTAGTCTCAGCTCATGTTCGATCACATTTAAAAGAAGATTTGGCTTTTTATCCCATTTGGAAAGATGTGACTCAAATAACACATGTTGGTGTCGAGTGATTGACTCAGGACTTTGAAATTGACTACGCACCCTGAAATGCATTTTGTTTTAATAATATATTTGACTGAGAAGTGCATCCTTTATTTAATACCTTTAGAGGTGTTTTACAAACCTTGAAGGAATGGTGATTCTGTATTACATAAGAACACTTTTTGATTGTACTGGAAAGTGAACACATCAGACGCATCGGGCGAATAAAAATGAACCTGCAAGCCACAATGAAAGTCAAGCATTAACAGTGAGTTTGTTCTTTTTTATCTGCCTGGAGATTATGTTAATGGGTAACATGTAGGTGTCAACATTTACACACGGAGTTATGACGTCATGCCAATATATTAATGATTAAACTGGAGCGTTGTTTGCCAATTTTCCATTATGCCTTGAAGTAAACCCCATACAACCTATAAACTAGCTTTTATTGGTATTCTACACCAACGTCCTGGAGTCTAACTGCCATGGGTCATTTCAATATGTGTGAAAGCATGAATAATGTCCTTGTATTTAGAACATGATTCATGCTTTCACATGTATTTGACTCCAAGTATTCTCAATATTTACAAGTAGTAACAACGAGTTTGACAGCGAGACTTGAAGGGCCGAGTCTTGACCTCTTGACAACATACCTCACATGAAGGCTACAACTCATGTTAAAGACAAACACGGAAGGTTAGAAACTGCTCGATTATAGCAAAAATCATAATCTCGATTATTTGGGTCAATAATTTATATCACGGTTATTAAAAACGATTATCCATTTACTTTGAAAACATCAATTTATTGAAAAAATTGTGTAGTATGTTTTTAACAGTTGATTACCCTGAACTTTAAGTATAATTCAATTGAAAAACCAATAAAAAAGATATCTATTTATTTAAATAAATAATAATGAAAAAAATAATTGTTTTATTTCGATTATGTTGTTTTCATAATCGTTGCCAGCCAAAATCGTAATTGTGATTAAAATACCCTACTAGAAACCAACTATTCTTTTTGATCTGCTGTCTCATTGAATCGCTTAAGTGTTTTGTGATTAAATGTCAGAAAATAGTGTAAACAAACAGCCGGCAGGTTCCCAAATTCCAAGTTAGGACATAGGTCTAATCCTATGACTTGTTTCAGTCAACATAGTGTTAGTTCATAGTGGACTTAAAATGCATTTACACTTTCATCAAATCATTAAAAGTTGTGTATATTTGTGCTTCTGTAAAACTGACTTTTTGTCAAGAGGACAAAAAAATGCAGAACCGGATGTTGGACTACAAAAAGTCATCGCTGGAATAAAAACACTGCTACAAGTAAAAGTCCTACATTACAATTGTAATTTATAGACTTTGTTTTGGGATAAATGTGAGGGAGTAAAAAGTGCAATATTTTTAGAGACAAATAATAAAGCAGCATAAAGGAAACATGATCAACTATAGTACAAGTAGCCCAATCCAATGAGTACTTATCTCTATAAATTAAAATCTGAATTATTTAAAGCATTTTGTTTTCCTTAAGACTTCTTAACATGACGTAAGATAGGAAGTTTCTGCTCAGGCTGCTCTATTATCACACCTTCCCTCCACATACCTGTCATTGCTGCGCAAACCTTTCAGAGTATGACTCCTTTACAGAGGGTGTGTCTGCAGAAAAAGGTGTGTCATAAAAGTGTACAAGCACCAAAACCTCCAAAGTTACTTGAATAATTACAGCGAAAATACAATATATGAGGGGGGGGGGGGACATATCATTGTCTCTATGAGAAAATAAAAGAGTGGATAATTAATGAGCATCGACTCCAGACAATCAAGAATGACAATGCCTATTGGAAATAATGGAAAGGATAAAAGGTGTAGTTACCACAAAGGCCACTAGGAACATTGACAAGCTCGGCATGTGGCAACAGTCGCCAATCTATGGTGTTATGGCAAATGTGGTTCATTATTGCGATTTAAACAATGAGCTCTGACACAGGCCACGCACTGTAGAGGTGAGCAAGTGTGCTTTTTAAATAAGTAAACAAAGAGCACAAGTGAAGAAAATAAGTCAAACAAAACAGATGTATTGGAGAACAGAGATGCCTAAAAAAGCTGCTATAGTAGCCTGCGCTTACAGGCCTTTTAAGAAGTGCCCTATGTAAATATTACAAAAAGGGGAAAGGGGTTCATTTAAAGTACTTATTTTGGTTGTAAATGTGAAAAATAACTCCATTTAGAGAGTGCTTTTTTCTCCTAACACACGAAAGGCAGCACAATGTCTAGTGAAACCACATCTGAGTGGACAAAGACCCAGCGTCAAATCTAGAAAGTGAGTCTAGCAAACTACCGTTTTTTGTGTCCCAACTTTTACGACTGTTTGGGGTTTTAATTTGCATGAGAGAAATAACTAAACAGACATTTTAACAGCGCTTTTGTAGTCAAAGTAGCCCGTCCAACTTACACAGTTCATCTGCGGTTACAGGCTTACCTTAGTGCTCACTCCGGAGAGAATGGGCAAACGGTCACTCTGCCGAAATTAAGACAGAAGAAGAAGAAGTAACTGAAACCGCGTAAAAACGACAAAAATAACGTTTAAATCCACATATCCTTTGGGTTTTTACTATGTCTTTTTTCTTTTAAAACATGGACTGAGTACTGTGTAACTGCTCGACCTATCCTCGTTTGTTTTTCTGTCGCAGCCTGCCTCGGTGGTGCCTCTCCACCTCAATCACTGGGTAAGGACCATAGACTGGTAAGGACGTACAATCCACTTCCGGTCTGAAGTTTCAAAATATAAGCAGCACTTCGATGGCAAACAGAACATTTTATAAATAAGTATAAATGCCATGGTTTATAAAACAGTCCTGACCTCAAAATGCTACGTGAGTCAAGCAAAAGCAGAAGAACGTGAAGTATTAAAAGTACTCATTAGGCAGTCCTATATCAGTAATATCGAGTTTTGTTTTGATATTATTCTGTATTTTATCTAGATATTATTGCATAATACACACACAAAAACAACATTTACTTAAGGCTCACATATACTATGTTGCAGTATTTTAATACCTGAATTGTAACTCTACTACATGTCGGAGATAACTGTATTTGACTTTCTACTTCTCTAATTTTTACACTTTGCAGATCTAGATCAACAACAAGTTGAACTTATATAGTTGTAACTGATAGCAACCCATCAAGATAAAATAGATATTCTCCACCAGATGCAATATTACAGTGATAAACCCATTATTGCATCACTTATTATAATCCAGTAATATAATTTTGTGGCTATTCTGCTAAATAACTCGGCTACTTTTACTTTTGGTATTTGAAGCACATATTGATTCTTATATGTTTTCACTTAGATTTTGAATGCAGGATTTTTTAAATAATGATCTATATACATTTTTTTCCATTCAAAAAGATTTAGTAAGGGGAAGAAAAAACCTTTGTTTTGAAGAAACATCACGTGGTTTCCGGTGTCTTCAGTTAGCTTGATCGCCGGTTCTGTTGGTGACGTCACCGACGCCGGGACTGGTACAGGACAGTAGCTTCCTTTCAATTGTTGTCTTTCTTTAACTAGTAATCAGACTGCAATGCAATATTTAATAACGTGTCAAATTAAAAGTCACATGTTTATTGAAAGAATGTCTGCCCTTCATAGTGTTTATTTGACAGATAGTCTACAGGTTTCTATAATTCTCGGTCAACTTGCATATATTTTAATTTGTTGTTTTGTTTTATTTTAAAAGTTTATATTTTGTATTTGTTTGTTTTCTACTCTTTTTATTTTCAAATGAAGTGCAATGCAGTGTTTGAACATGCTGCTGTGACGAAAACAATCCCAATTTGAGATCAATAAAGTATATCTGATCTTACTATCTTCATCTTAATTTAAACTGAGGGCATTATTAACAAACACAACCTGAAAAAAACAGGAACAAATACAAAAATGTAAAAGGAAATTGAGGGATTAAGGTGTTTGGAAACTAATAAGCAACTTGCATTCACTCAATATTGTGAACAATCCCTACAGGAGTCATTTGGGGTGAAGTGTCTTGACACAACGACTTCACTGGGGATTTAACCAGCTCCCCTGATCCAAAGATCAATACACACAGTAAGTTATCCAAATACTGGAAAGCATCCCAAAATGGTTGAACAATAATGCAGGACAAGAACATATGTTCTAGTGTTTAAATATCTGAGAATCTGTGGTCTATAGAAACATTTGAATTATTTATATGAAATCAAAGCCGATATACACCGTCCTCTGAGCTGTACAGCTTCTATCTGCATGGACCGTCTAACCAAAGAATTATGAAACAAAAAAATGAAATAACTTCCCTGCCATAAAGTCAAGTTCTACCAAAAATACTTCACACATCTCCTGACACTTCCCCTGGTGGTTTCACTGTTTTTAAGGTAGGCTTTTTTTTGTGCCCAAAATGTTCTGCCAGGCTCTGGATCATAACCTAGGGTCTCACAGTGCTCCGGATAAGGACTCCCTGCTTTAATTAACCACTCAGCTATACAGCAGCTTGTGCAGGTGGGATTGATTTGGACTGATTGGATCACATGACCCTTTTTTTTTTTAGACATTTTATCTATTGTACACTTTGACATGAGGAGGAGAGGACTTGTCAGAGGAGATATTGGAAAAACATCTGTTGAAACTCATCACAGGAAGTGACAGTCCAATTTCTTACATCTGTTCATAAAACACAAGGCTACCAGGGCAACTGGGGTCGGGTTTCTTTAATACGTCCTTTAGAAGCAATGGAATTAAAGCCTCGGTACCTTTCCAACTTTCCAACATTTCAGGTGTTTTTCCCATTTAAAAAAGAAACCTCCAATCAAACAACAAAACGGTTATCTCGATTGGGACATTCCGGCAATTAATTAATCATTTCTGAACTACAGCCTATAATTTGGCTGTGGCTGAGAGGAAGAGCTGTTGTCTTGGAATCAGAAGGTGGTGGGTTCAATCTCAGCCATGCCGTTTTCATGTTGATTTATCGTGTGTATTGTGCTGCTTGTTAAATGTGTGTGTTATCTCACTGCTATGGTGGAGAAGAGCTTCAAAACCTAAAATCTCAAACCTGTTAGAAATCCCATCCCTTACACTCCTGTTACTGTGGTTTTTCCCCATTTATTTATCTTGTACTTTTGTATTCCTCTATTTATTCTGTATTTATGCATTTATTTATGTGTTACTTATGTCATGTTCTGTGCTTAATACCTGCTTTTGTCTTCTGCTACTATATGCTGATGTTAAATATGGAGAAATTGTCCCCACCACTTTTTCTAACAAAGTGATCCCATGGCAATGATAATGAAAACCTTCACATATCTACCAAGTAGAATTATTGATTAATAATGGGGATTAAATGCTTTGCTCAAAGGTTACAGTTACATGCAAAAACCCCATCACAACAGTGCTTCGGCCATGTCATACTTCAAGGGATTTTACGAGTATCTTAGATTACTAATTTGACTACTGCAAATACTCATTCGGTGTGTGGTCTTCCAGTTACTCTGACTGTGTCTCCCTCTGGGGGGGCTTTACGGTAAAGACAAGGAAGTGGGAGAAAACCTGTGCTACGTTCTTATTATACATCCATTGTGTGTACAAGCAGGGGTGCCCAAACTACAGCCCGGGGGCCAAATGCACCCGCAGGCCATTTTGAATAGGCCCTCAGCAAATTCAAAAGTACAATGAAATATGGCCCACAAATGAAACTTGTGCTTTTCTTATATTGTACTTCTTAAATATGTAAAAATATATTACACAGTAGTATTCATGTGTTTATAAGACCGCTTTTTAAATAAATTCAGTCAATTCAAGTTGAAAACATTTTCTAACTAATCTTAAAAAGCACAATGACTTATTTACATAACAAGCTTGAAATACACTCTTCCTGTTTCTCCTTATTATAATCACTCTGAGGCTTCTGTTTTTAGGGATGAGCCGCCAAGAAGATAAATGAAACCCTATAGAGAGCTGTGATGTCGGCTGTTTTTTTTCTTAAAGCATATTTATGTATCAATTCTAATTTACTTACATTTTGCTAACTTATAACTTAACTTATGAGGCGATATACCTCACCTCTATAATGCGGCTTTCACACCAGCGCTTTTCCCTTTCTAGCTCAGAGCGGGAGCTTTTCTGGTTCAGCTCCGGTTTCCCTTTTCTGCTCCCGCTCTGTTCCGCTCTGTTCACACCGCCCAGAGCTGCCGCTGCTGCGTCATGACGTCACCGTTTACGTGCCTGCTTCATAAAATCCAAACCGCGCGGATATCCCTCACATCGACAACAACAACAATGGCCGATTGTATTGAAGCGCTGTTTGCTTTGGTTATCCTCTTACGAAACGAAATGGAAGGCATCGGACGACTTTACAAGGGACGACTTTACTTGGAACTTTACAAACATCACATGCAAAATGCAAGACTACTTCAACAACGAATCTTCCCCTGCCCCCGCCTCGACGTAAGAGAGACGTAAGCGACGCCGCCGCTTTGCTCCGAAGCTCTTGCCTCTAGAGCAGTGTTTCTCAAACTTTTTCATACCAAGGACCACTTAACCAATAAAAAAACACTCGCGGACCACCTAACTCCACAAATATCCCAAAACACATCGATTTTTACAAATCGCCTGAAAATGGTACAAACAGGTGGCAACATGTGTGACAAAGGTGTTGCGCTGGGCTATATCATGCAATCAAAAGTGAAACTTAAGCTTGCTCCATTGCGGAGATATTCCCGCGAGAGATCGAAAAACTTAAATGTATTTATTTATTTCAAATGTGAAATGTTTCCAATATACTCACGGACCACTAGGGGGCGCTCACGGACCACCAGTGGTCCGCGGACCACACTTTGAGAAGCACTGCTCTAGAGTCTAGACCGACAATTTTTTGGAGCTGGAAGTGAACCGGATTCCGGAGCTAAGAGGCTCTGCGGTGTGAACAGGAAAAAACGGTACTTTTCAGGCTCCAGCTCCTTCTGTATGTGGCCCTCAGTGAAAAAAGTTTGGACACCCCTGGTGTGTACAGATGTGACGAATCGCTTGCCTGGCTCTAACAATTGACCAATCCTGCTTCAGACTGAGGTTAGGACCGCCCACCTCATTAGCATACGGACACAGAAATACATAAATAAATAAATGTAAGTGAACGTAAATGTAGAAATATATTAAATATACATAATAATGTGCGTACTGTTTCATTCTCAGCTTGTATTTATTTATTTATTTCCATATTTATTTATTTATTCTTGTATTTATTTATTCCTGTATTTATTTCCACATTTATTTATGTATTATTTTATTTATTTATAAATATATTTATTTACTTATAGTCTATGGAAGCAAACATTTCAGCTTTTTTATCATGATGTGTCATCTATCATATCAAACACTTTCAGACATTACAGATGGCATAAAGGTTTAATGAAGGAATCAACCAAAAACACTCAACTATAATAGAGGATAGGGGCCATATAAAGTTTTGGGATCTGACTTTAATCTCAGACCTAAATCGTCCATCAGCCAAGAGACAAGTGTGTTGCTTAGAGACCAAGAGGTCACCCCAACAACAGAGATCACACAAACCAGGTGTGACATCTGCTCCAGTGCAGTGGCCCCCCATCAAGTCATAAATGTGTTAAATGAAATACAAATGGTTTCTTATCAAACTTTATATTTGTCTAATTTTTCCAATGTTTTTCATGAGAGAAAAACTGAAAATGAAGAACTTAAAACTATAGTGTTACATAATTTTGTAACCATGTATTTAAATAATGTCTATCATGTGCAATATGTGCACGATACGATATACTTTATTGTCCCCGTAAGGACATTTGTTCTGGACTCCGTGCTGCAGTTCCACATACATGTACATATACAAACATAGTAAACATTAAAATACATACACATATCATCACTCATACACCGTTTGAACAAACACAATACACAGACGCACACACTGACAATGGCGACCTATGCACTACCCTCATGGTCAACATTTAAAAAGTTAATTTCATTTCATTACATGTGAATGTTAAGAAGCTTATAGTGGACATAGGTAGGACTAATAATGGACTGCTCATATATGTTTTGGAGAGATGGATGTTTTTTTAACAGCAATACTTCTCAAGTTATCAGACCAAGCAGTGATACCACACCTTATGATGCTCTCCAACACTGCATGATAAAACAGTAACATGAACTTCTGCTCAACTCCGTAAGCGGGGAGTCGACGCAGAAAATACAATCGCTTTTAAAGTCTAGAGCAGTGATTCTCAAACTTTTTTCAATAATACCCCCTTTGAAAAAAAAATTCAGCCAAGTACCCCCTGATCAGCGCAAAAACAATTTGTTAGGGAAGAAATTCCTATATAAAGAGTGCTGCGCCATCGGTGTCTGATTTATTAAAACAACAACCTTGTAACTGAGAAACACTTAAATGCTACATTTCAAATGTTTACAATCCATCACTAACTTCATGGCAAACCAATTTAACGACATTTAAGACGACATTAGTTGCATTGAACTGATCTTTGTAATAAGTTGTACTTACAATTTAGTGAAACATGGGCTTGTGCTTCACTGAGGACCTTTGTTATTCTCAGTGACAGGAAGGCCACTGCAGTTATTACACTTCGCGTTTTTAAATAGGCTATGTGTAACTCTGTTAATATAAAACCCACACCGCTCAAACTTCGTTACTTTTTCTAAAATTGTTTTTTTTTCATTAACATAAAATAAATCTCACGTACCCCCTGCAGTACTCCAACGTACCCCTAGGGGTCCGCGTACCCCCATTTGAGAACCACTGGTCTAGAGCACAGACCTTCAACATGCGCCTTCCAGCTGAGTGTACTATCTATATGAACACCAATGTACTTATAGGAGCTGACCTGAGCTATGGGTTCATTGTGGATAACCACCGGCCTAAGGTCACCCACTGCCTTTGGGTCCCACACATGGTCCCACTCCATCTCCTCGTCTTCTTCACATTCAGCACAAGATGGTTAAAATCACACCACTGCACAAATCTCTCTATTTCAGAGTGATAAGCCGATCCCTTTATAAGTTGTGAAAGCTACACTAATGCATATCATTGTATTGTTCCTTGTTCCACAGCGCCTCCACGTGTTAAACCTTTATTCCTACACTGAAAAAGGAAAGTATTTTTCGGTACTCCTCTTAGATGTTGGGGTCCAAAACATGTAAATGCTAGAACAAAGTTTGAAACAAAACTTCTAATTCTAAAGTAAAATATTAAAAAAAAACACAAATATATTTGGCTCTGCTATCACCAGGGGGCAGAGCATCCCTGCAGAGAAGTTAAAAACTGTTACCATCATTTGTACCCTAACCTATACCATGACATAAGTGTAATTAAATAGTCAACCTACGGGTGCATGTGTCACCCAATTCTTCTTCTCTCACCCGACTTTCATACTTCAATAATTCAATTTGATTACAAAGTATTTAGTCGAGGAATTTCAAGCTCATGCTTATTACATTAAAGTTGTCTTTCAAACCCAGCTGACCCAAGGCTAATTGGAAAGAGCTGAGTTGCACACACAGCCATAACAGGCATAATTAGATGTTATGGTTGATTTTCATTTCCCATAAAATGACTTGACGTCTGTGCGACACGCTGTATAGAAGATTCAACGCTGTGGTAAAAGTGCAACATTATCTGAAACCTCTCTAACCTCTGTTAAGCCCGAGGAGAGCTTGACTTTTAATCAAGGCTGAGTAGCACTTGTCAACACTTTATCTGCCACAGCTATAATCAGGATGTCTTCCATTTTAGATCCACACCCCTCGTATTCCCATCCCACTGAATGACTTCTGGGAGCCCACAGCTGAGCTAAAGTTACGCTGATTAAACTAAATGTTTATTTTGGCAGAAAGGCGCCCATCCTTATGAGCACCTGTTTCAGGGTGATGATGTACGTGATGAACCAGCGGCTCCTGTGCTATGTTTGTTAGTCTGAGGTCTGCAGGCCCAGGGAAATGTGAATCACACACATGGTTGGAGATTTGCAAGATGAAATGTACCTTCTTATCTATCTGATTTTAAATGCCATTTTCTTAATGTCTTTCATTTTTTCTTTTTCTTTTAATGTTTCTTTTATTATCTTTTACTGTTTTTAAATGCCTTTGTCTGAATGTCTTTCATTTTTGTAAAGCACCTTGAATTGCCTGGTGCTGAAAGGTGCTATATAAATAAATTATTGAATTACCTGATTTCATCTTGGCAATACATGTAACACGCTGTTATCAGTTATTAAATGTTATCGAATATACCAAGAAAATGTGGTCTAATAAAACAACCCTGCTATACATTTATTTGGAAACAATTTACGTTGTCTTTGTGTATATAATTCGTTATATAAATCATTGTATTAGTGTGCTTCATTTGATATTTAGTTCATTTAAAATTCTTTCAAATCACACAATGACCAGAGTAACTTGTAACCACATTGCTAAATATTATAACGATGATCGATGATATGATTATGAAAAAAGTCAAATTACCATTAATCGTGAAGTATTAGGGCGGCTGTGGCTCAGTTGATAGAGTACTGGACTTCAAATCAGGGGGTACCAAGTTCGAGTCCCACTGCAGTCAGCATGTCGTTGTGTCCCTGGGCAAGACACTTCACCCCAAATTGCTCCTGTGGGGATTGTCCACAGTACTGAATGTATGTAAGTCGCTTTGGATAAAAGCGTCTAACAAATGACATGTAATAATAATAATGTAATAAAAAAGTATTAGGATTTGACTTAAAGGGCCCTATGATGCTGATTTTCCGGTTCATATGTGTATGTTGTGTCTCTACTGTGACATGTCTCCATGCAGCACCTCTTTTCTCCCTCTGTCTGAAACCAGAGCCCAGTCTGCTCTGATTGGTTAGCTGGCCGGCTCTGTTGTGATTGGTCAACCTCTTAGAGATGTCCCGCCCCCTTAGCCTATCACGTACATGTTATTGGAGCGCTAGACAATAGAAGCGCTAGTGTTACATAGTGATGTCACATGGAGGCGTTTCAGGCAGAGTGGACGTGAAAGGGATAACCCAAAAAATCACAATAGGACCCCTTTAAGTCATTATACAGTAAAACGCTTAATAATGTTTAAATATTTTCATACAGAATTATGCCTATAGATTATCATAGCATCATGCATTAAAACAGACATATTTCTAATAAATGATTACTGAACTATTCAAGTCAGCAAACTAACTTGGCTTGTTTTACTCTGTTGGACACATTTGAAAACAAATCGTGTTAAATCTTTCCGACACAACAAAAGTAAAACAACTCTCTCACCAAACCCAATGGGCTTTGTTGTCAGAGTAGCTGGATAGTAAAAGCAAAGCGGCATTACAAAGTGGTGCTTTTGGCCCTCAGCTGCCACCACATCACCAGTTTTGGTCTTCCACCAGCGCCTGGATCTTTTGGATCTGTATTCTGGGACATGAGGCTTGGTGCTAGCTGCCAGAGTGCCACCATGACAGCTGCCCTTGATTTGCAACAGACAGAATTAGTAAGATAAATGCAGCCTGAGACAGAGGGGCCCAGTTGTTGTCCAGATAAGTGAGGTCAGATGAGACTTCAGCCCCTCTAAGTGAGTGGGACCACGTGAAAAACAAATAGAAGTTATTAAGACTGAGCCTATAGACACTGAGGCATCATGCAAAGGGGATACAAATGGTAGTTAACAATTTAGCGCAGGAACAAACTCCTACAAATGGGCATGGACTCCCACCCAGTTCCTAAAACTATAAAATAAATTAACCCAACATTGAATCACCAAACCCACTTTGGGAGTGTAAAAGAGAGGTTTTCCAACAGAGCAGAATGAACATTAAAATATCAATATAATTATAATATTATATTAGCCCTATCATATCCATTATATGGATAATTTATGCTCTACTTTGTGACTCTCCACATGTTAAATGCTGTGTGCTTTCCTATGTCACAGTAACATCCAATCGGTACCAAGGAAAGTAGATCATTATATCTGTGTGTGTGTGTGTGTGTGTGTGTGTGTGTGTGTGTGTTGGTGTCTACATGGGAAAAAGGAACAAAGAGAACAAACAAACTGCAGCCTCTAAATAAAGTGTGTGGTGACTGTGGGGGTTGAAACATCCCACGAATCTCCACGGAGATTTAGCGGACTGGGAATACAACACCCGGCTAAATGACTGAAGATTGTCTGTGTCATATATAGACGCACATCACATCCCTTTGGCACGGCGCAAAGAAAAAGTGAAAATGGGCACAGGAGGCTTTTAATCATTGTCGTAACCATTGATCCCTGGGAACAAAGCAGCATGCTGACCATGTGCATGTGGGGAGGGATTGTAGCCTTTGCAGACCATACATGCACAACAACCTATACAACACACTACAGGAAGGGAATGAGTTGAGGGTTTAGCAGGTATGTATAGAGTGGTGCAGTGACGAGTCCTAAAACCCGGAAGTGAGTCAGCATTTGACCACTGCGGGTTCCCTCGTCTCAGAGCCAATGGGAGTTCTCCATAGGATTTTGGAAAATAGCTGGAAATAAGGTCTGTGGCTGACACAAATGCAAGAGACGGATACATCAGCAGTGACCCCACTGGGAATTTTTGAAGAGTTTACGTGTCTGAAAAACGATGGTTGTTACCGAGTGGCTGAATACGACTACAGAAGTTGTCGAGGACGTTGTACGTCATTACACCGAACACGTAAACACTCCCGTTAAGTTTGTTTTCCACTGTTCTGCTTGAAAGCAATACATGCGCGCTTGCAAACTGTTAAAACAAACGCTTCAACTTTTGAAACTGTATTTTTGAATATCGATCTTAGGTTGGCGTGACGTTGAGGTCGTGCGACCCTGCTCCACACAGCTGTAGTTCGTTTATAGCATAACGTTAGCATTTTGCTTCTGGCGATGAGACATGTGGATGTTATCCGGCTGAACAAAACGTGCATTTATTAAACAGGTTCGTTTTCCACCTTATTTCGAGCTATTTTCCAAAATCTTATGGAGAAATCTCATTGCTTTTTTGTCGAGGGAACCCGAGCGCAGCTTACTTCCGGGTCGGCCTACAACAATACGTCAACCCTGCACCACTATTGAAGGCTGAATGTATGCATGAACGAATGTGCTTAGGACATGTCCTGTTCAACAGAATCAGCTGATCTCTTCAGACAAGTAAACACAATCAACATATTTTCCATACATGTATTTATAATAAATAATTTCTGCAGTCACATGAAACCTCATAATCAAGTTTTGTGACGAGATTTGTTTTTCGAAATTTTACAAATTTCTCACATATTGTACAACCCATGGGAACCTCATGATGTGATGTGTATTCACTTCCTATTTGATTAAAACAGTTGGTCAGTGACAACACTGTACTGTTGAAAGCAGAATTGATACTTAGCAAGAAATACAAATCAATAATATTATAAAGATGACCTGTGTGCACGATCACCTGCTGAGAGCAATAACTCTTAACATGTCATTTTTACTCGACTCAACAACGATGCTAGTTTGCTTTTCACATTGTGTGTTTGCGTCATTATGGGAATTGTTTTTTCCTGCTCACACCTGCTGTAACTGGCACGAGACAAGGGTTTTGAGTACTTCGCCAGGTGTTTATATATCTGTCTGTCTGTGGTCACATGTTGTCAGTGCATCCATGCAATATGAGGTCACAAAATGTGTGAGATCAAAATGAAGGCGTGGTCCGGTCAATGGGGGCCAAGGTGCCATGCACACACACACACACACACACACACACACACACACACACACACACACACACACACACACACACACACACACACACACACACACACACACACACACACACACACACACACACACACACACACACACACACACACACACACACACACACACACACACACACAGTCCCCCCCCCTGGTCCAATGTGGCATCTTGAAACAGGTGTGTAGTTGAAGTCAGAATGACGATTGGAGTCAGAAATGTGTGTGGTTTGAGGGGGCCAGGGGGCCATTGCCCCCCAAAACGTTATGCCCAGAATGTACGCCCCTGGCTCTATTTGGCATTTCTTTACAGGTGTATTGTGTAAAATCAGAAGCAAGGCATATCTCCAAAATGGGATGGGTCCAAGCGAGTAGGTAGTGGATTATGACGCGATCCATTGGTCATTGACTCCTTCACCAATATCCAAGCCTGGTCTGGTCAGTCACGGCTGAAATGATCCTATTGCACGATGTTCTCCTGTTACACTTGTTTTCCTTACGAATGAACAAAAGATTGATGTGTTCATTTTTTGGGGTTAACAGAAACGGGTTGGTGGATGCTATTACCATTGGACAGAGTCAGGTTACATGTTTCCAGTCTTTGTGCTAAGTTAAGTAAATCACCTGCTATTAACTCTGTGTTGAACTATCTTCTGATCTCACTCCAACAAAGAAAGCACAAGAGCCAAACTATTTATTGTTGTGCAGATTATCCAGTGTAGTGAGTCTTCAACCTCAAATCAAGACGATGTTAGACAACTGCTAAACTGCAAATATTCCCTACTACCACAGTGGGAGCCCAAAACTGATTATGTCTCTCTTCATCAGCTCTAATTGCCCATGTGAGACCTCCATTATGACTCTGCACGCAAGCCCGCCTTAACCCATCAGGCCCTTTTGTAGGCCCCCTATTAAAACAACAAATCAGTCATTTATAGCCTCGGTAGGCTCTGTGATCGCTCTGTGATCACACACACACACACACACACACACACACACACACACACACACACACACACACACACACACACACACACACACACACACACACACACACACACACACACACACACACACACACACACCACACACACACACACACACACACACACACACACACACACACACACACACACACACACACACACACACACACACACACTAATTGAGCAACAGCAGCATATGGCCTCAATGCCAGGTATCAGTAGATGAGAATGATCATTATCTCCGGTGGATTAACACGAACCTAGTTATGTAAAACGATGCACATTTAAACCTGCAGGCTACTGGGAATCAATGAATAGCGCAGCATTGCCTTACCTCTTTAGCAGTGCTTCCGAAAAAGCCTTTATGATGTTCCTAAAATCCATCTCACGAAGAATGTCATGCTCAATTGACATCAGTGTTAGGTTTCCTTTTCCGAACGCCACTCTCAAACTTTTTCTTCTCAGAAATTGTCTCCTAAACAACCTTCACCTGTCACTCAATCACTCGCAATTTGAATAAGTCACATGTGAAACCTATTCTCATTCTGATTGGCTGTTAAGTGGTGCCCACTGACTGTTACCGAGTCATCTCTGGAATCCATCGATCTGATTGATTAGCGGAGCAAATGATCAAAATACTACAGAGGGAAGATATTTTCGTTTGGATTACTGGTCTGGGGGAAGCTCGCGAGTGTGTGTGTGTGTGTGTGTGTGTATTTTTGCGTTTGTGTGTATTCTGTTTGTTTCCCGGGGAAAACACTCACGAGAAACACCGGCTGTTGTTGTGCCTGCTGTGACGTCAAGTTACTCCGTTCTCCGCTTGTAATTATGCCGTTACAAGCTTCAAAGTTGTATTTCTGACAAGTTTAATATTCTGAAAGCCAAGACTTTGTTTATTTAAAATAAAAAATAAAACACCCGAAATAAAATAAAAATATATATATTTATTTTTCTTGGGTCATGATAGGCCCCCGATCTCCGTAGGCCCTGGACTTCAGCCCAGGTCAGCCCGTGCATTAAGGCGGCCCTGACTGCACGTTCTTTAAAGTCAGTCGCTGGGATCCATTTCAACCAGTTTGACAGGCAGTGCAGTGAAGTTCTTCCAGAGGATCATATTGGTTCTTGGGTGACCCAGAGAAATTCCAGTCCAATTGGGTGCTGTGGCATTAACGATTAACGGTTCACTGTTGATGATGGGGTCTACCGTGCCTGACCTTTCCTCACGGCTGTATTTGCAGCATGAGTAAGACCAGGCTTTAGCATCACGATAGCCTTGCAGTGCCCAGACAGCTGCACTGTTATCCCCTGGCCTTAGCAGCTGAGAGTCCTCCATCCAGAGCACAGGGGGGGAGGGGGAACTGTGTCCCAGCAAGACACAAAGGCTCAGGTCTGAGGGGCAAGGACTGAGGGCAATGTAGGGCAGGATCTTTCTGGCAGTATTAGGATTATGTATGGAAAAGTTTGATCTATAATTAAATCGTGTTCCAGAAATGAGGTGAACTGAGATGATTGCTTTTCCATGCCCGTGTAAAGCACTTGGTATTACTCCAATACGTTTCATGTAAAAGACATGTTTGTAGGCAGAGTAATCAAATCAAATCACGTCTTCCGAGAGCGATCGTTTTTTTATGTCTGATAAACTGCCATATGATTTGAATTTCCTTAACGAGACATAATGCCACAGACTTCTGTTCTTCCCAGCTGCCTGTGTCAGACCTGAGAGGAAACATCTGTTCACTGCATCTATGAAGGCAGTGCTTAGCTATTATCTACATTTAAAAAGAAAGTTTCTTTTTGTGAAGTTCTAGTTTCAGTTTGCATTACAAAAAGCACTATTGTTTTGATGAAAAAACTGCACCCCCATCATTGTTTTTATTAATATAGCTTTTTCAGCAAGAACGTTGTTTACCTCCATGAGGCTGTACTTCCACACGTCATTACTTTGAGAACAAATACTAAACATTAGCATGTTCAAAAAGTGGGTATAATAAAATGTTCAGTATATCAGCTCTTACTAACACAAATTAGTTTGCAGTTATAAAATCAAAAGTGAAAGTATTCAACCAATTGTCACCTGATTGATGCGCTCGCTAGATGAAAGTAAAAAACCAAGTTCTTACATTTCATCCTGAAGGGAACATGAACGTGTGTTTCGAATGTCATGACAAACCATTCAACAGTTGTTGGGATATTTCACACAAAACCACAAATGTCATCAATGTTAAAGGGGCCAATGTGAAACCAGAGCCCAGTCTACTCTGATTGGTTAGCTGGCCGGCTCTGTTGTGATCAGTTCAACCTCTTAGAGATGTCCTGCCCCTTAGCCTATCATGAGGAGTGTGTGGGAGAGAAACTCCCCCTGGAGGGAACTTTTAGTCTTTGCAGACCATTAACATGCCAAAAACACTACAGGAAAAATACATTATTAATTCTGTGGGCTGTTTAACATTTATGCAATCAATCTAATACTTTACCTTATGTTGAGATATTTCAGTATGACTAAAATAACTATTTGAATATGAATCATGAATATGATATATACCACACCTATGAGCATAATGTGTGCACATAAACAAATGGACACACACACACACACACTTTGTAAAGCACCAATGGGTCTTTGGTGGTCTTTAAATAGAGCACTTGATTCTAGTGACGCATTTTCTCACCGGAGAGTGTCCAGAGACTAAAGGGTCAGGGAGACCTGAGAGAGAGAGAGAGAGAGAGAGAGAGAGAGAGAGAGAGAGAGAGAGAGAGAGAGAGAGAGAGAGAGAGAGAGAGAGAGAGAGAGAGGTGGATTGTGGGTGGGGTTTGCAGGGGAAAAAGAGAGTGTGGCGTCACAAAAAATGGTGCTACACATTTCTCAGAAACCAGAGCGCGTGTCTGTCAGTAGCCGGCCGGGACACTGTACCCCACACGTCAAAGCTTTAGGATTAAATGCCTATTCCCCTGTGAGAAGAAATATAGGGAGGTAAAGACAGATGAGACACATGAGTAGGGACAAGTCTCACAGGACAACCATTTCTGACGTTTGACCCTCGGCGTCCTTTCCCTAATGTATCAAGCAGCCATAGGGAGAGTGTGGCGTTAAGTAACAGAGTCTGTGTGCAGTATTACGAAAGCCAAACGATAGCAAATATCCCCGATCCAAAGAAAACCGTTGCTTCTCTCCAGGAAGTGGGACGGGGAGCGACGAGGCGGTTCTGAGAAGAAACACAAACACTAGAAAAGTAAAGTGAAAAGTGTGCGAGTGAGTGAGGATGTGAGTGAACAACAGAGTGACCTTAAAAGGCCACACGGTCTCGCCGGTGCCTGAATGAGAAAGGGGGCCTGGGGGTTATCTCTGTGAAGCGCCTCTGTATTTATAGATCGTCTCAAAAAAGATTCCCACCCCCCTTTTTCTGACCCTCTCAGTCGCCCCTCCCCTGATTTCAATTAGCCCCTGATGGGTGGAGTAACCCAATCAGGAGTGACTACAGCTCGCACGGCGCTGCTCGCTCAGTCTGCCCCAGACTCTGCACAGGCACACACTCCTCAGACAGGAAGGTAAGACTTTGTTCAACTGCTCCATCCATCCACTTGTCCATCTTTCCCTCCATCCATCCTCTCACTGGTCTTCAGCCACCATGTCTTCCATTGCTCGGACACCCAGCTGCTCCCTGTGCTCCCCCTGTCTGCCTCCCCACCCACTTTCTCCCTCTTTTCCACCTGCACAGTACCTCCACTTCTTCACAGCCTCTTCTCACTCCCTACTTTCTATCCTCGTGTCAGAGACAGTGTGACTTCCAATCTTCTTAAACCACTTGTATCATCTTTCTCCCAAACAAACACGAACCCCCTGTTCACCCCTGTTTCCATCTCATCCCTTCTTTCATCCCTTTTCATCCCACTTCAGCAAAACTGTGTTCGCAAAGGTGTCAGCTCCTCAATTTGTAGTGTACACTTATGCTGACTGTTGCAGTGCTTATTTTTTTTGGTGGAACTTCTAGCATTTTTTGAAGAGAATCTTGCAGTCAAACTTTTCAAACGCACCAAAATATATAAATACAACAACTTGTTGATTTGAATTGTTTCTGTAAATATCTCTCCATAGAAGAAGAATACTATAGCCGTTACCTTTTTATTTTACAATGGCTGGAATGCGTCTTTGAACAGCAAACTATTAATTAACTGTCCTTTCCTGGAGAGCGGTAACTCAAGGTTTTAGCAGGAACATTGTCAATTAAGAGCTTTGAACATTTAATTCCATTATTCACTCACAAGGCTATTATTAGTGTTGTTTGTACTGAATTGTTTGGAGGAACAGAAAATGATGTGCTGGTTAAAGGTCAAAGTTGGAAAAGGTACTGGTTTATGATTTGATTTATTTCGATGGTTGGATGTTAGAGAGACGTATGGACCCTTACCTTTTTTTGGAATGATGACAAAGACCATCACGGATATTAGGGCTTCTTGAGCCTTATAAGGCACTGACATGCATCTTTTTATAGCTTGATTCACAACTATTTCTTGCTAAATCCGGACAATAAACCACCAAACTGTGTCTTTAAGAGTTACAACTTTCTTGGCTGCACGGCGGTCAAACACTTGCCATCCATGAAGCCATCGCTCAGTTTGGCATTAAGCGATTTGAGAGACTCCCAGGTGGGCAACATCAAAGGGACCCCCAAAGCTGGGAAACAGCTGCATTGCGTGTCTGAATAGCTGAAGGTTTTATTTGTGGCAGTCCAGATTATCCGTTTTTTATTTTTAGGAGTCAGATAAATCCTTATATAAGCTAGGTGAGTCATGGTGGGAGCAGTAGACAATGAGGGAATGTGGGGAGGGGTTGAGGGTAACTGGGAGCAGAAAGGACAGGCAGATTATACGTCTCAACTCCGGCCAGATAAAAGATACCAACGTCTACACATCACCCTGTGGGATCACTGAGGAGGGAATACCCAGCGGTTACAAATAGATCCTGTAAGGGTGAGAAGCTCCGGCTCAATGAAACCGCAAGATATAACATCAGAGGAAACGGAGGAGAGCAGCCTCGTGTGTAACAGGAAAGAAAAACATACAAGAATGGTCACAAGAAATGGGAAATAAAGTTTGGTTTTCATTTTTTTCTCAAATTCTAGAATTGTTGTATTCTTTTTTCTAGCCTTCCTATTTTGCCAAAGCCTTTCCAAGGACATTATTCGTTTCATATCTTCAAAATGCTTTGGGTTGCATGTGCACTGGACAGCTTTACTCCTGCTTGGTTCTTCTCTCTACCGCTCATTCTGCATACACTCAAATATACAGCTTACGCTGTCCTCAGTTCACAGAGAGAAGAGACTTTAGACACAGGTGGGATAACCAGGGGGCTCAACAGGCCGCCCGCAAACAGCTGCAGATTGAGAGTAGCCGTTATTACAAGTGCCATTCACACACACACACACACACACACACACACACACACACACACACACACACACACACACACACACACACACACACACACACACACACACACACACACACACCACACACACACACACACACACACACACACACACACACACACACACACACACACACACACACACACACACACACACACACACACACACACACACACAACTTCAGGGGACATTACATTGACTTACATGCATTTCCTGGAGACTTATCCTAACCTTAACCTTAACCAACACATGCCTAATCCTAACCCGTAACCTTACCCTAATCCTAACCTAAGTCTTCACCCTAAAATTAATGATTCCCCTCATGGGGACCTCCATTTTGTCCCCATAAGGGAGGCGAGTCCCCACACGTGTGACTGTGTAAACATATTTAGGTCCCCACAAGTATAGTAATGCTAGTCCACACACACACAGCATGATGACAAGGGACACAGTGATCTGGTACTGGCAGCTGGACGTGTGGTGATGGATGGGTCAGGGTACAGCAGCATGGTGAGCGGCGGTATGCAAAGGGGGCCAAAGTTGACTGTCTCTAAGCAGGCCTGATAGGGGTTATTTATACCCTCCTCATCTGTCACCTTCTCGTTCTGACAACGAGAAGAAATGAAAGATGGCTTAGAGATATAAGGGAGGAAAGTGGAAGGAACAAAAAGGAATGTGAAATTCACGATGTTCGACAAATTGCTTTCTGCTGAGTGTCGGTGCCACTGCAATTATGTATTTAAAGGGAATCGGCAAATCATAAAACCGTCTGAAAACCTTAATGTTGTTTGGAGAATATGCTGTGGAAAAGCATCTCATTGAAGCTGTTCCAAATGCTGAATGAACCAGATGGGTCACATGCTTTCGACAGAATACTTCCCCTCCTCTCAGTATCTGTTGCTTTGTGTGTTCCTCTCTCTCAGGTGAGTGACTCCGGTTCAAAATGACCGAGCGCTACGACTGCCACTACTGCAAGGAATCCCTGTTTGGGAAGAAGTATGTTCTGAGAGAGGAGAATCCGTACTGTGTGAAATGTTACGAGAGCCTGTACTCCAACACCTGCGAGGAGTGCAAGAAGCCCATTGGCTGCAACACCAGGGTAAGAGATGTCACAAAATACACTTTATATACGAGCCACAGCAACACGCGCTTTGTTTAATTCTGTCCTTAAAACCATCAAAGCTGTTTCTAACTATGATGTTCCACCAGGACCTGTCGTACAAGGACCGCCACTGGCACGAGGAGTGTTTCATGTGCTTCCAGTGCAAGCGCTCGCTGGTGGATAAGCCCTTCTCCACCAAGGATGAAAAGCTCCTGTGCACCGAGTGCTACTCCAATGAATATTCCTCCAAGTGCCACCAGTGCAAGAAAACCATCATGCCAGGTAGGAAGTCAGAAAGAGTGCCACATATTAAAGTTTAACCACAGGTAGGAGACGCAACACGTAGGAAAATCCCATTTCTGATATGACACAAGCACAAACTCAAAATTGTGCAACGACTAGACACATGCATCTCTAGGGAGTCCACAACGAAGGGTTCAAGGGTTATAAAAAGGGGGCGGGTCTTAATTGTAGGTTGCAAATGAAAAGTGATCAGTGCTGATTGCAATGATGCCTTAATGGCACGACTAGATGATATACCCCTTTTTATCTCACCACCACAAACTGATTCAGCCAATTGGCATCAACACAAACCTTCACAAACACATATTTCAGCATTTTAGGAAACAACTGATTCCACCAGAGGGTTGGGAATGTTTGTGGATCAACTAAACAACTGAGCTACAGAGCAGAAACAGTCACGGCATATCTTTGAGCGTCAGAAAGAGAAGCGTCTGTGAATGCTTTGCACATAAGTCTCAAGGCTCCTAAATGTTTCCGTTCTGTTTGACCTATATGTAACAAATTAGTGTAACTTTGTTAGGTGACATGTGCAGAGCAATTGTTACATCAGTCTTGGACCTAGTCATAGTAACTAGGTATGTTATTGAATTACAGTTTCTAATTATTACGTTAAGTGAGCCAAGCTCAGAGGAAATGCAAAGAGGCTACATTTAGACATAATACAGTTAAGTGTAAGTTAGTGTAAGGAAGCAATGTATGTGCAAACAGTTAAGTCTTTGTTAATTGGATAATTCATATCATGCGATGATGACCTTTTGACATCTGGAACATGTCCAAGTTTAGGAGAACTGACTGTGTGCGTTAAACATGTTTAGAAAACGTATATCTGCCCTGTGGTTCTTGTATTCGTGGGAGCATTGCTGTACGATTGCTCGAGGGCAGGTCATGTTGTTGTTCAACATTGTTGTTTGGTGGTGTAAATAATAATGATTAATCTCAACTATTTCTGTGTTTTATTGATTCCTCTCAGTTTCATTCTTTCCTGTTTTGAGAGTTCATTTGCCACGACACAATCAGTCAGGACACGTCTGTCTGAGCACCATGGGAATGCACTGTCCCCATCGCTTTAGGCTACGTTTCTGATGCTTTCTTTTGGTTGTCTTTGCATCCTTTCCTAACTCCTTCCATTCCTTGTGTTTCTCTGCAGGCTCCAGGAAGATGGAGCACAAGGGGAACAGCTGGCATGAGACCTGTTTCACCTGCCAGAGATGCCAGCAGCCCATTGGCACCAAGAGCTTCATCCCTAAGGACAACAGTAACTTCTGTGTGCCCTGCTACGAGAAGCAGTTCGCCATGCAATGCGTGCACTGCAAGAAGGTAGGAGCCAAGTACTCAATTCTCCATCTCAACTCAAGGAGCAATGATTCCACTTGTATGAGTAACATGACACGCGTGTTCCCGCTCATCAGCCGATCACCACTGGCGGTGTGACCTACCGTGACCAGCCCTGGCACAAGGACTGCTTCCTGTGCACCAGCTGCAAGCAGCAGCTGTCTGGCCAGAGGTTCACCTCCAGGGATGACTTCGCTTATTGTCTCAACTGCTTCTGCAACCTCTATGCCAAGAAGTGTGCCTCCTGCACCACCCCCATTAGCGGTAATCACAGTTTAATTCATCCTGCATGGGTCTCCGTGAATCTGAAAAGGAGTGTTTTATTAAATGCTTAAATGTTTGGACTTGTTCCTTTCAGGCCTCGGAGGCAGCAAGTACATTTCCTTTGAGGAGCGCCAGTGGCACAACGACTGCTTCAACTGTAAGGCGTGCTCCGTGTCTCTGGTTGGCCGTGGCTTCCTCACCGAGCGAGATGACATCCTGTGCCCAGAGTGCGGCAAGGACATCTAAATCAGTCTGAAGGAGAGGAGCTCATCCAACTGGTGATAGCGGAATGACAGATACAATATATACCTATATCAGAGCACAGCATCTTTAAAAGCTAGCATTACTATGAATTGTTACATGCCACGAAGTACAAACTACTAACAGCCTTATTTGGATTTAGAAAGTTTATTTATGTTAACTCGATAAGAAAAGTTACCACAAATAAAATGAGTGTTGGCATTAATGTGAAGACCTTTGCTTATTGAATATGAAACAGCAACCAGTTTGCAGATAGACACTGAATAAATCTACAATAATTATATAGCCTATCCGCTTTGACGTGTTAATTATTATTGCTTTGTGCATGGACTAGCTTGATGTGAATGAGTTGTGCTTTTACCAATTAAATATATTAAAGTGTGTCTTTACTCTGATTACTGCCCACTGCAGCAGTGCACGAATGTATTTCACACACAAAAGGGTTTATTTAGGCAACTCTTTTAATACAAAACCTCTGCAAGATTGGCGAGTCTCAGACGTCTTAAAAGGAATTTAATATTTTTTTCCACAAGGTTAGTTTAAGAGTAAGTTAAGTATTGTATATTTTGTCATACTGGCATATCAGGCATGAGTCACAAAGCTGCCGAGTTTCTATTATTAGAATCAAGAAAATATTCATTGCATCGAGACATTTATTTTAAAAACCGTTAGTACAAACATGACACTTTTTTTAACGATGGACTAAAAATGCTGTGTGACTCTTGTATCTACAATTCTAAATAAATATACTTCAAAAAGACAATATTGCTGCTTAAATCCATATTCCTTTCTTTTGTTGAATTATTGAAACATGTGAACATTTCTTAGCAGCGGATTACTATGGAGACGATTAGAAAATTATTTTACCTCCGATGTTAAAGGTGGGGTAGGTAAGTTTCAGAAACCGGCTCGAGATACACTTTTTGTTATATTCCATGGAATGCTCTTAACATCCCGATAGCAATGAATATCTGAAGTGCTTTGACAAAAAAAAAACATAAAAAAAAAAAATGTCATCTGTGGAAGCCGTAATACTGTAAAAAGTACAACCGGGTAAACGGATTGGATTGCCGCCCTGTCTGTCAGCCTTCCATCTCGTGCACGCACAAATGTATCTCGTGCCCTCATTGGGCGTGCATTGCAGCAGTACTTCAACGACTCGCCAGCAACAGGCGGCCACTTTCACCAGTCTGCTGACGTCATGTTCATGTGTGTTGGAGGAGGTGCTCTGAAAGGAAGTCTGAAGGAAGGGGCGGATTCTTTTCGGCTGTGTACTTTCAAATGTTGGTGCACTCGAGCCGGTTTCTGAAACTTACCTACCCCACCTTTAAGTGCAACATATGTACAATACCACACTAGAGTAAAAACCCTGAACAACTTGTATTACAGCACTGAGATTTAAATAAAGCCAAACATGATTGGAGAGGCGCTCATTGAGAAGAAATACATCACAGTTTTCCCCCCAGTTCCAGTTAAGATGGCAACAGACATGTTTTTGCTTTCCCTTATCATCATCATAATAAGTAAATGTTAATTCCACAATTTAATTTGTATAGAGTAATGACTCCATCAGCCCTTTCTGTCTGCCACCAAGTGCCATCCAATCAAAATGAAGGCCAATTTACAGCTCAACCAAAGATCTTCAACTATCGGGCAAAGAACAGGAAAAGTTTTCTAACTCCAGTTACCAAATAGTACCAATGGTAGAGGCTTGCAGTTACTATCCGCAGCAGTGTAGAGGTTGACGGTGAAACAACCAAAGTTACCGGGTAAAACTAAATGCAGAGAAGCCCTCTTGTACCATCTGGCACTAGCTTAGGATGACGGCAAACACTGATCTGCATATTGGTTGTTGGCAGAAGTACGTGCACTTCGATACTCCGAGCAGCAATGGGAGTTACTTCAAACGGAACACATTGGAATATAGGTCTTGATTTCGACCCAATGGTCTTCATAAGTTGCTAAATGTGTCGATAGTAGTAGGATACGGAAAGCAATCCAGTCGTCTTTGCGACAGCACTATAGTTTAACTTGCCGGATGTGGACTGTGTGTTGCATGTAATTCATAGCGCATCAATTCTCTCTTCTGTTATCTTGTATTTTCAAAGAGCACCATCGCTGCATCAGATGGTTTACAATGACAACTAGTGCAAGCAAACATTTCTAAATAGTTGTGGTGATCAAAATCAACTCATTACACACTCTTGTTTACCCCTTTCAAAGCAGTCTGGAAGCGTTCTGATCAAAACCAAATCCTAAACTAAATAACAACAACAACAACAACAACTATAACTTCCATGAATGTTATTTCAGAAAACAAACGTCATGTTACTTGTTATGTCCTCTGGAAGGTCTTCAATTGATGGACTTGATGAGAGTTGCTGATAACGGATGGTAAGAGCACTTGAGGTTGTGGAAAGCAACGAGGAAAGGTTTGACATCAGAAGCTGGAGGGTCTTCAGAGCACCGGCCTACCTGTCAGCTCTCAGGCTGAAAGCTGTGACACATGAAGGGCAAAGAGGATGTTCACTCCTTTTGTGATGAGTGGGATGACTGTGACGGGACAGCACAGATGTGTTGGGAGGAGAGCGGTCTGTCCCGCAGAGTGTGAGCTCCCATCAGGTCTGTGGTATCAGGGTCAGAGGTCAGGGCCACGTCACATGGCTGATCTTTTTCTTCGATTCTGGAGAATGCATTCCATCCTGAGGAGATTGAAGATTAGACAACTGGCATTACAAGAAGCAATGACAAAACATCAATATAACATTGATCAATGGGTTACTATCCAATAGTATACAATATCAATTACATTCGTAGATTAAAAAAAAACGGAGCGTCTATTTGCACCCGGGGGAAAAGGGACACACGGCAGCTATTCAGCTATTCACACCCACCCAACAATAGCTTTGTTAGCTACGTGGGTGTAAATAGCATCTGCCTTCAAATAATGTGCCCATTCGTTTCTTAGCATAGACTGCAATTATTTGTGACCTGCTCTATCGAAATCGGTCGCATTGACCCGAAGACACATTTTGAGTTGTATACACCGCTGGAAAGAGGAGATTCCTAGCGTTCTAATGATATCAGGATTGTTGTTGTTCTCCAAATATTAAGCAAAATATGTCACATTATATAATGACTGACACCGAGTCATCATTTTGAGAAAAAGGCCTTCAAGGTTTCCTCCTTTCTGGAATCCATCGATCTGATTGGTTAGCGGAGCAAATGATAAAAATACTACGGAGGGAAGATATTTTCGCTTGGAATTACTGGTCTGGGGGAAGCTCGCGAGTGTGTGTGTGTTTGTGTAATTTTGCGTTTGTGTGTATTGTGTTTGTTTCCAGGGGAAAACCCTCTCGAGAAACACCGGCTGTTGTTATGCCTGCTGTGACGTCAAGTGACTCCGTTCTCCGCTGGCCATTATGCCGTCACAAGCTTCAACGTTGTATTTATCATCATTTGCCGAAACAAGTTTAATATTCTGAAAGCCAAGGCTTTGTTTATTTGAAATCAGATGCAAACAAACTGTAACGGACCCTGCCGTGTTATCTATGATTACTATACGCTTACATTCATAATGTCAGCCGGAGGGAGGGGGGGGGCGGCGCTGCGGAACAGCAGGGTGCGAGTGAGAGGTGTCATCGTCCCTTTACAAGCTTCAGACATGTATTTATCGTTTGAGTTTGGAAATAAAAGTTTCATATTCTGAAAGCCAAGACTTTGTTTATTTAAAATAAAACAAAACACCCGAACCTCGAAAAACTATTTTTTTACGCAAATCCAGGTTTATTTTGAAATGAGCCGTTGCGTCTTCCGACTGATTTCGACAGAGCGTCACATTGAGCTTCAATTACTTTATTTCTTACAGTTTTTGGCCAATGATTTGATCTCATTTGTCAATTCGTTGCAACTTTAAAAACAGTGTTTTTCGTGTTGCTATGTTATGGGTCTACGTTTATGTTCATTTATACATACTACATTGTCTTTTCAATATATTGCATATCAAAAATTGCCTATTATGTGAAAGTAAAAACGGTAACTCTGCATGAGATGACTGAACTACAGGTTCCTACCGTGCTGTTTGCCTCGCGTTTGAGATGTGCCGTATCAGTGCTGCAAAGACTGGATGATGAAGAGGAAGAGGAGGATGTGTTTCCTGATATCTTGCGGACGGGGTTGTACAGGTTCACAGCAGGAGGAGGTTTTAACCTGTCTCCCGGTGACACGGCGGTTCCCTCTGGTTTCTTAACTTTCAGCGGGCCAGAGTGAGAGGAAGTGCCATCAAACACGATCAGAGGCCGTTTCCTGCTGTGGTCGTTACTGGAACTGGAAATTTAAAAACAACAATGAAAACAAAAAAAAATCCATCAATCATTTGATCATTTTCACAGTAAGGGTTTTGCAGCAGGTGTACAGGGAGACGTGTGTCTCACACTGAGATTATTCTCTTGCTTCTGCTGTGGTATTTTGTTGACTCGCCGAGCGATGGTGGAACTAAGATGAATTAATGCCAGTTTAAAGTTCTGCACTTAACATGGCAATAAGTTATAACTATGATGCTTTGTGAGGTCAAACAACGCACCTGTGTTCTATGTCACTGGAATTACTAAAATTCCGCATTGATTGGCTCACATTATATGGAAATTATTGAAAAATACAAGACCTTTCAATGTAAAAACTGCAGATTTTGTCCAGTGTAGTAAAAACAATGCTCGATTGACATGGAGCCGCATGACTTTTACATACAAACTGATTTTAAATGCAGAACTTTTACTTGTCTGAGTATGTTTACACTTTAGTATAGCTAGTTTTACTCAAGTCCACAATCTGAGTACTTCTTCCACCACTGATATATTGATATCTAGAGACACACATGGATCAGCGGTGCCTCTCTGACCTGTGCCCGGCTGAGGACTGCCTCCCTCGGCTCTTCTCCATCCTGATCCCCCAGCGGCTGTGCGGTAGTCTCCTCTGCGGCAGCGGGATGACATGCTGCAGGTAAAGCTCTGTGAGCCGGTCCCGACTATCACAGCCTCTGGTGCTGACGTTTTTCTGATTCAGAAAGAAATCACTGTTAGCTCAGCTCATTCAAACTGCTGCTGATGAAACACACACAGTTAGCCGGTATGCTAACATGAGGGTGTATTTCCTTAACCTACACATTCAATGACACTCTACACGTTCCTCTATACACTTTAGCTCACCCCACACAAGACACGCTGCAGAAACTCTTGGGACATCAGCTCAGGGTGCAGTAATAGATCCACATCCGAGGAGCTGGCTGTCTTTCCATCTTGTTCCGTGTAAGCGGCCATGCTGGATTCGTCACTTTACCCGGCATGCACCGGGTTATAACAACACGGTATCTAATTCACTCTTCCATGCTATTTCAAAAGAAAATGATATACAAAAAAGACATATTCTGTAAGAAAATACATAATATATAATGTAACAAAGACAAATAAGATATAAAAAAACAAACATATATGATGGAAACCAACATATATATCCTTTAAAAAATACCTATCGTGTACAAAAAGACATATAGGAGATTTAAAATGTATATTTACAATTCTTGTAATCTGTGTAATTAACACAAAGACACAATATCGCATGTATTATATCAGTGTTTGTGCAACTTCAGGAGGAGGACATTTTTATAAACTTTCAAGGTACAAATATTGTTTTTTCTTGATTCAACTAATTTTATGTTGGAGAAATGTCGCATTTACAAGAATAAATTGAATCACTCTATACCACAGTTGTACTTAGAATTACAACAATATGACAGCACTATTGCAAAATATAAAAAACAAAGAAGGCAATCCAAACCAAATCTGCATATCCCTTTTTTCACAAGGGATGCAAACTGCATTTTCCTCGGTGAAGCTTCTGTGTTACTTTGCCACATCTTTCCAGTCCAATTTGTCGTGTTGAAGTGTGTTTCGCAGCTTCTCATCAATGTACCTGAGCTTTTGGTTGTGGACCAACAAACAAACCAAAACCAAAAGGTTCCAGAGCGAGAGCCAGGCATAGAAAGGAATGAGTTAAAAATAATCAATGGTTTGCCTTTCAAATGGCTGGATGATTGGAGGGACAAACTGACCGACAACATGTCAGGAACTACTGCAGCATTGGAGGAGTTGTCACGTCCTCGGATTAGAAAGTTAGGGACGTAATTGATTGAGTTAGGGATAGGAATGTGATGTAAAGGCAACCATGAGGCCTTCATTTGCTGTCATGAGTTGGCACATTAGTAAAGATATGAGGGCATATTCACATTTTTTACTGATTGCCTTGACTCTTTTTCAGTGTGTATACAATTAATGGTAATGTTTGAATGTAAACCACTTACCCTTTTACCGTAGGCTACACATTAAATAATCAACATATATTAAGAAGGAAAGTAAGTATTTACAGCTTTCAAGCTTTCAAATTGGAGACCAAATGAGTACGTGTTTTATCACTGTGGTTCAGAATATGTATAACACAATCAGTCTTCATGAAAACATTTTTAATTTGTTACTTCTTTGAAGCATGTGAGTTTCAGGTGACTGGTCAAAACCGTTAAACAGTATCAGGGGCAGTGATTCAAAATGTGCATATGACCTTTAGATCTGACATCTTAAAGGTGGGGTAGGTAATTTTGGAGAAACAGCTCGAGTGCGCTCGAATCTGAAAATACCGAAAATACCAAAATACACAGCCGGAAAAAATCTGCCACTTCCTCACAGAGCCCCTCCTCCAACACACACGAACGCGCACATGACCAAGGAGGGCACGAGATAAATTTGTGCCCCGATGGAAGGCTGACAGGCAGGTATACGGCCATCCAGTTATTTTAGCCGGGCCGGCTAAAATGATTGGTCGTGCTTTTTACAGTAGGCTACTACGGCTTCCACTTATGACATTTTTTAATGGATTTTTGTCAAAGCACTTAAGATATTCATTGCTATCGGGATGTTAAGAGCATTCCATGGAATATGACAAAAAGTGTAAATCTAATAATCCAATAATCTCTTTAACTCATTTGAATGCCCCTCAATTATAAGAATCTACTCTTTTCCATAATGACAGTGAATTTAAATTCTTTGTTGGTTTGACAATATGGGCTTTAGGGAATTTTGACGGAAAATGAGAAACGTTCATTATCTTGTATTAAAAAAAACACCATTCCATGCATTGTGCACGCTGTGTAAATAATTGTAAACAAACGCTTCAATTCCACAGCAGCAGTTCTCCTAATATCTCAAATATTTCTTCCACCCACTGTGGATCACACGTCTCTAATTTGTACAGCGATAAAACAGAAATGCAGTCAGTAATTCAGCAGGAAATGTATCAAACTTAATTAGCAGTGAGAGAGCAGCACCACCTTCCTGTTGCATGCTGCACAGCAACATGACCCATGTGTGAGACTGTATTGTTAATGATGGTACAGTATTTCAGCTTTATAGCACTTATACATATATTTAAAAACCAATCAAGTAATAATGTTTCGATACCAAAATGACACACGTATTTTTGGAGAATAAATTCAAACCACAGTTTATTTACTGCTTAAATTAAAGAAAAATTACCATTTCTGGGCTGATCCAATGGGATTATCTAACCTAATAATAGTAATGGTGTCTTCACAGGTCTCACAAAAAAATCCCTGGAACACATCAGTCCTGTTCTGAAGTCTTTACACTGGTTTCCAGTCTTCCAAATAATTGATTTTAAATTGCTGGTTTTTAAAGCACTAAATGGTTTAGGACCTAATTATATTAATGATCTCCTGCAGAAGTATGAACCATCCAGGAGTCTCAGGTCTTCTGGGACGGGTCTGCTCTCTGTTACAGGAGTCAGAACTAAGCATGGAGAAGCAGCGTTTACTTTTTATGCCCCGACCATCTGGAACAAACTCCCTGAATCCTGCAGGTCAGCTGCAACTGTTAATACTTTTAAATCGAGATAAAAAACGTATCTTTTGGACGCTGCATTTGGATGAGTTGTTCAAATTCACACTGCAGTATGGCTTTTATTCATGTATTTTATACCTGTTGTGTTTATTTTATTATCTTTGCTTTTTAAAGGCCTGTCTTTAAATGTAATTTCATAATGTGCTTCCACTGTATTTATTCTTAATTATCTTTTATTTTATTTTGTAAAGCACTTTGGGTTGCTGTGTGCGGAAAGGTGCTGTATAAATAAACGTGCCTTGCCTAATAGAATTAATTAAACACAAGCCGTTGTGTGTATTGTCTTCAGTGAAGGAGACATCCACTCACAGTGAAAGGATGACTTTAGTATCCCAGCAACCTATTTTTCATTTTGTACATTGTGAAAGCAGCCATTTGTTTTTTACCCAAAGAAATTAGTATTCGGTCAATGCAACATCTTTTAAAAATTGCATTTATTTACCTGGTTTTTGTTATTCATGGGAAGATGATACATTCAAGTAAACATTCACAGCTCAATAACTGGCACACGCCTTATACACTCATGGTTTTAAATTACAATTTTAAACCACACAAGGTTGTGTTTCTGCACAGATATAATTTTAAACAATGTATTTTTTAAATAAGACGTCAGTTGAAAAGCGTACAGACTGTCCCTTGAACACATTGCTGAACATCAATACCCTGTATGCTTTTTCTGTGTGAAATTCATCACATAACTCACAAGATAATTATGATTACAACTACTTATCAGTCAGAAGAAACAGGATAACATTCATGAAACAATTCAGTCACAAACTCGGAAACAAAGAGGTGAATTGACAATGAAGGATATAAAACTGTTTGGATGGCAGTACGTTTCAGGAACATTAATGATAACAACTTCTGGAGCTTTCAATTAAATCACCGACCTTCCTCTGTGGATGTCCAATTGTCATGGAGTTGCTCAAATTGTAGCTAATATCTGTGAACACTTTTCATCCATGGTGGCTTAAAAATGATAAAAGGAAGTTCATTCTTGAAATGAGTTTCTTTAGTCAATAACCAGTATATTATTTTGCGGTAATTTAAAACTTTCTTTTGGTTAGAGGCCTGAAATAAGGTCTTTGGTCAACACAAGCTTATGAGATTCTGACTGGTTTTTCTACAACATAAAATACGTCAGTAAAAAACAACTTGTGAATTTCCGGAGCTTTTATGTGTCATAAAAACGGCAGTTGCTAACAAATGGCTCAATAATATTACTAAACGTCACACTTGAGTCCGCCTTTAGCTCAGCGGTGATGACCTGCAGCCACGTGACAAGTATGTAGTGTGTTAGAGCCTATTGATAGCTTTTTACTTCTGCCGGTTGCAGTTACGTTCAAAATCAAAGTCGTGATAATCGTCAAGTTTATCCTGCTGAACAAAAGATTTTAAGTATCATAAATGTGTATTTACCAAAGAACTTAATTTCTGCAGTATACCAAAATCCAATGAAAAAATCCTTTACTTTTTGTAGAGGGACCTCTTGCTATGCTAACTTCTGGGTCTACCTATAAAATACTTCATCCCTGCACCACTCTATTGTGGATAGTCAATAATGTGATGTTTGAATGTCTTATCATTTATGTTGATCCCAGGTAGAATAGTTGTTACTGCAGTAATCACTTTTGGCAGAGGAAACCCTTGCAATGCTAACTTCCAGGTCGGCCGAGGTCATCACTGCACCGCTTTAATGTGAGGACAAGGAGTCCAAACTATTTTTCTGGGTGTCAAAGCCCACTGGTTTCACACAGCCGACTGAGTCTCGCTGCACACGTAGATATTGCTCGGCCTCACCCTCCTGCGGCTCCTGCCCGGCACCCTGGGACACAGTCTGCAGCTCTTGGGTATAAACTCCTGACAGGCCTCCCTGAACTTCCTGATCCTCCAGCAGTAGATGACGGGGTTGAACACCGTCTTCAGGTAGCTGAGCCACAGAGCGCCTATGCTGATGGGGTAAAACACGGAGCTGTAGTAGAACTGCCGACTGAACACCGCCAGCAAGCTGACCACCGTGTGAGGCAACCAGCACACAGAGAAGCCCACGAAGAGGATGAGGATGGTGGTGAAGGCTCTGGTCTTGAAGCTCATGTCCACCTTGATCTGAGGAGGCCGCTGCAGCCCGCTGAGCCTCATCTTGCTGACCTGGTTGAGGGCTGGCAGGCAGGAGTGCTCGTTGGTGTGGTTGTGGATGCGCAGGGTGTTGCGGCGCACCGTGTTGAGGATGCACATGTAAGAGTACAGCATGACAACGAAAGGTACAAAGAACACTGCTACTGCTAACAGCACTGTGTATCCACGGTCTGCCAGGGAATCACTGTATCCCAGCACACACTGCGGCGCCCAGGATCCCCCAATACCCGCCGTACTGGTCCTCCACCCGATCACAGAGGGCAGGGACACACACAGACTCAGCAGCCACGACCCTGCGATCAACAGTTTGGCTCTGTGAGGGGTCAGCTTGTCCTGCCGCTGCACGATGATGAGGAAGCGGTCCACGCTGATGATCAGGAGAATGGACACCCCCTCCAGGACGAACAGCCAGTACAGCATGATGGACGCACGGCAGAACCCGCTCCCAAAGCTCCAGTCGGCGGTGGCCACGGTGACCGCAGTGAAGGGCATACAGAGGAGGGAGAGCATGATGTCCGAGAAGGCCAACGTGGCGAGGAGGAGGTTGATTGCCGAACGCATGGCGGGTTTCTGGTAAACAATCAGACACACGATAGCGTTGCCGAGGAATCCGATGGTTATCATGAAGATCATTATAGCGGCAAGGGTCACCCGCAGAGTGACCGATATGAGGGGAGTCGCAGCTTCTGAAGGGAGACTTTCTGCTGCTTCCTCCACACTGTCCGGCCCCAGGAAGCTGCACTCCTCCAGCAGGCTTTCATTACAAAAAGCCATGGCAGCTTTTATGGGGGGATGTCAGCCCAGAAGAAGGTTCATGTTGATTATTGTTGTGGTGTGCACATTACAATGTCCTCCAAAAGTTGGTCTTCCATGGCAATATCTGAGATAGAAAGACAAGAATATAGTCAAATTGGGTTTCAAAGAATACTTTGTGAGACAGAAAAAGTCAACAGGCATTGCATTAATGTGCAGTCTTTCTCCTTTAGGGGACATGCTATGACTCTTTATAGCGCTTGTGCCTATTCATTTTGGTATCCGTAGAACCTACCATCCCAAAAACTGTAGAATAAGACTTTGTAAGGGTTGCCTTGGTTGCAAAACATGGGATTCAACATGTTATTCAGATTTGATTCCCCTTCCTTTGTCTATACCAGTGTTTCTCAAACTTTTTCATACCAAGGACCACTTAAGCAATTAAAAAAATACTCGCGGACCACCTAACTCCACACATATCCAAAAAACACATCGTTTTTCTAGAACAGATTATAAATCGCCTGAAAATGGTACAAAGTGGAACAAGTGGCAACATGTGTGATGAAGGTGTTGTGCTGGGCTATATCATGCAATTGAAAGTGAAACTTAAGCTCGCTCCATTGCGGAGATATTCCCGCGAGAGTGCGGAAAACTTAAATAGATTAATTTATTTAAAATGTGACATTTTACCAATATACTCACGGACCACTAGGGGGCGCTCACGGACCACACTTTGAGAAGCACTGGTCTATACGAGCTTTGTAAAATATACCCTCACTACTTGAGAATGACCTTTCACTACTTATAAACTACCTATGCAAAGGTGCGCCATATTTTCAGAAACAGAGTGTTTTAGACAGGAGAAGGAATATAGATATAATCAGAGACGGTATAAGAAAAATAATTAGTTTTTTTCAACAATTTCTGGGTCAACATGTTCTAGTAGAAAACTCAAACCAAAAGGATGAACCTGAAACTTTTGTATATGTCTCCTTTAAATCAGAGTTGTGTTATCCTTCAAGTATATTATGTATAATCAGAGAAAATGTACTTGGTGATGCAGTGCAGTGAAAAAAGGAATTACACATAATTAAGAGCAATACAAATGCTTTGTTATGATGCGTTACTGTTTGGCATGCTAAGAGTACAACTATTTTGAAAAAGACTGCTGTAAAGATGGTATCATAACAGATACCACAGACTGATTGGCTCATTAGATAGTCAGAGGATTTCAGCTGCTGCAGATCTATTACTCAGTGATCATTGTGCATTCAAACAGTGAGAGGAGAAATGACTCCCCAAGAGGATGAAGAAGTTACATAAGCAGACCGTCAGACACACCACAACATGAGAGGTATCTCACAGGAAAGACATGGGCTGCTCACAGAGATTGGATTTGATTGATGATTAACAGCTGTATTGACTCACATGGGTGCATAAACAAACACACACACACACACACACACACACACACACACACACACACACACACACACACACACACACACACACACACACCACCAACCCTTCAGAGCACACACAGTCCGTGCTTCACACATGAGAAGAATTACGCACATTCACACAGCAGTGTAGTACACACCCAGGATATAGCCTGTCTTCCTCAGACTCAGCAGAAGCCCAGTCTTGGATAATGCTTCACACTTTGATAAATCACAGAGGCATCCTCAGGACACACAGGACTCGCCTGTTGCTATGGTTTCCACATCCTGGTAGTGGGACAGCGTTAGCGATACGTTGGTCTCAGAGGTTGTCCTGCAGGTGGATGGGCTCCTACAGGAACTGGGAGACAAGAAGAACAGATAGACATCATGACCTCCATGACATAAATCAGAATGAGAGATCAGAAAAGGTTCATTTGTCTTACAGAGGGGAAAATACAGTGTAACAGAGAAATGTACAGTTCAGATAAAAGATAAAAAAAACTGATTTATTCAATATAGAGGCAAGCACAGGTTGATACAAGTAAAAACGAATAAGTACACGTCCATGGTAAAAAGTACAGTAAGTAGCAGCATTTTGAAAAGACAAGTGAACATATAATGGTCTTGAGAGCCGACAGTCTATGGTTGAAAGTAGAGTAATGTGTGTGTGTTGCACATAACAGTGATTATAGGATAACAGAATAACAACAGTGCAGTTTAGGTTTAGGGGTGAATATAAAAAACATTCAAATCATCGATTGATTTAGTGATTATTCTCAAGATATATCGATTATTGGTTTCTAAAATGTCCACCTCAGTTTCTCAAAGATGAAGGTGATGTCTTTAAATGTCAGTTTATAAGGATATAAAACAGAGATAAGGAGGACATCTCTATACTGGAGAGGCAGAAACACATTTCCTGACTTAATAGACTTCATAGTAGCTGCTGGTTATAAAATGATGATTGCCTTTGTTCTATTCAGACGTCCACGGAAGACCTTGCAGAGTGATCGTAAGCCAGCTGTCATGAAGCATCCTAAAACTGAAGCAGCCATCGTTCCTTAAATTATTAATAACTGTGCTTTTATACTGTGACATTTCAAAAATATCTTCTGTAAAAAATGGCCTGTGGATTCATTGATTTTTCTGTGATGGTAAACACAGTTTCATCCAATGTTCGAATTCAAAAATCAGAACATATCGCTTGTAACGTTTTGATAAACAAACGTCAAGAGTGCACATTTAGTCTTAATACATGATGGTTTTCTCAGACACACAGGTGGATGAAACGGTGCCTGCAGCGACTGAAGCTACATTCTTGCACAAGCATCCTTATAGGCCACTGCATAGCGTTGCTCGTTGTTGCCATGGCAACAAGGTCATCAATTCCATGGCAACAAGCAGCCTGTTCTCTCATCCCTTATGAGCAAAATATTTTCCCTTTTACATTTCACAGGATTTTGGAATAACAAAATGTGCGTTTCAATCTACCGCATATTTTTTTCTTTTAATTATTTTAATTAAGCAAAAATGCCTCAAAGTCAGGCACTACAAATATTGTTTTGAAGTCTTGTTTATGTCATTGTTTGTGTTGTATATTCAATAAAGATTAGCGATTACTCAGCTTGTTTGTGACATTTAAAAAAATATGAATGTTGACGTATTTGCATTGCTTTTTTACTATGAGGTATTGCTTACTGTCTTTAAAACAAACGTATGTAATACTTTGATGCATACATTTTGAATTGTAATACATGTTCACCTTTCAAAATGATCTGGTGCAAATGAGGTCAAGAGGATAATGAGCAGCTTTGCCCTGCAGGGGGCTCCTGGCTGCTTATTGCAAGAAAAACAGGTGGTTTACCTCAGCTGCTGCTTGACTGAGATTGATGTGACAATACAAACATAGAGAAATATTAGAGTTTTATAATATCGATTTGTTCATTTGTTTCACTTTCATGTTTCTATGATTAACAGCATCCAGATGCAGTGATACATGTAAGAGGATTAGTGGTATCAGCTCCTTGATGCAGGTTTATTTTCCTTTTTGTACAACCTCATACATAAAATACCATACTATATGTATCCTTATTTCAATAACCCATTGCTTACACTATTAAAACACATAATTGTTTTCACATGGCACTAGCACTGAGCCTGTTTCCATCACCTGGGTTTCTCTCGTCTACTCAGCCTTTCTGTCAATGCAGACCATCATGAAAAAACACACGTCAAAGAGAAAAGACAACCTTTCACCAGTAAGCAACGAGCAATGATCAGATGCATTTTTGAGCATTTACTAAATATAAATAAGCCTACCTCGACGTCAGGTTTGTGATCAGGCTTCATGCTTGTCTCCTGACTCGACGATCGCGTTTCTCTCGCTGTGAATGTCGAGCTTTTCCCAAAAATATTCCACTTTGAACATTTTCCTGCCGGATCGATCGCCATCGTGCCTCCTGCGGATGAGGCTGACGCGAGGAGAGCAGGTGGTCCCTGACTTAAAGGAGCAGTGCGAGGTCATTTCACACATGCAGCATGTATCATATGGGATGCTAATTAATGCATACGTTGTTACCTGTGTGATGTTAATGTGTTTGTGTACACATTATAGTTTAACATCAAGTGTGTCTTTTAAAAGGTAGTCTCTTACCTAACGCAGCTAATAATAATAGTTAATACATGTTGTCAAGTCTACTTACAAAGCAGATTGCACATTGGATTTGATAAAATATGCACATTAAGAAGATATATGCATGTGCTTTAAAGTATGAGCTAATAAATGCCAGCAACTAAAACAAATGGTAGTTTATAAAACATTTTAGCTAAAACAATAAAGCACATTTCAAATGCCTAATATGGATTTGTACACACATGAATAACACACATATTCATCAAAAGGGTATTTAGATTATTGTTCTGGTCTTTTAGCCATGCACCAAGGGATGAGGTAAGAACAAAACAGGACACATTTAAAGAAATATGATAAATACCTTACTGTAATTAACACTGATTTCAGGACATTGTGATATTGGGCTATATAAATAAACATTGATTGATTGATTGACGTTTGAATTCCTTATCACAAAACCATGAATTCCAGCATTATGCATGTATTAATTAAACAGTCAGTCTGTATGTTGGGTTGTCAGTCGATCATGGCATAAACAGACTCACATCCACTTCTTTAAAACATCCACATTTTAATTCTAGTTTTCTCATTTTCTTGAACAGCTATCATTTATAATGTATAATTCATTGAACAGTTTATTTGTGTTTTTGTATATGCCATACAGTATGAACAGTGTCCTCATGCAAAGTAAACATTCACAAATAAGCGTTAATGATGTTTGTCCAGGAGATGGCAGCATTGTGTCTTACATGCATTTGGCCTTCAGTTGAGGCTTTTCTGCAACTCTTATGTGTTGGTATGTTTAGGTTTTTATAGTATATGTCTTTTTCATTTACACTTTTCAAAGATGCACCACCTCTTATTGAAACATCACATATCCATCATTAATTTTCCAGCAGCAGCCTAATCAATTATTAAATAAATGATACCGCTTTGTATTTTAAGGAGGTTTTTCAGACATCATTGATATATAATGCTGGCTGAATCCAGATGTGCAGAAAAACATCGATACAGAGTTGCTGAATGGAATTTATTGTAATTCATTTTGATTGATATAAGAACACTGTTGTATTTTCAGTACTAGTCACACACGTACGGATACACACTCACACAATTAGCATGCAGGCGGAGATCTTTTTCATGGGCATGCTTGTCTAAATTGGCATCGTGCCCATGTGTTGAACATGCCCATCAAACCAGTTCCACTCCAGCGGTCTGGCACATGCATGCTCGTCACGTTCAGTGGCACCCACACAACAAGCTTGCTGGTGAGAGAATTCATTTCCCTCTCCATTATTCCACAGATGTTTGCTTTAATGTCTTCCTGATGGGGAGACTTTGGTACTCCATCATTCACCAAAAAATCAAACAGTGAAAACCACTAAATCAGAATATTCAGAGGAGACTCCACACACACGTAATAATATTGACTTTGAGATGATTGAGTCTTGTGTGGACTAGTTTCCCTGTTACATTTAGACATTTGAATACATTCACACAGAAAATTACAAGAATCTAAAATAAATTATTTTGACTTTTATACAGGCATGCCGCTGCGTCTGACTCCATGCGCGTTAAGTCACACCGAGGAAGCCACAGTGTGTTAATCAGTGTTAGACTTTAGTGCTTAACCCATCTCAGCAATGTGGAAATAATTAACATTAACCAGTGAGGGCTGATAATGTGCAACCCACAGTGAAATAGTTGTGCATTAACACCTGCTTTTCTTTAGTTTGTGCGTATGTAGCACTGGCCCAAACTGTGAGTCACAAACATGCAGAAGGCGATTATCATGCCATAATTGCTTTACGTAAAGTACCTCTGAACAAGGCTTTAAGAGCAATTATGAGCAATCATATTAGCATGTTCTGTTGGGGGAGCTAATAACATTTTGACTGTTTCACTGATGAAAGAAACAATACTGCAGTGGCGATAATACCTCATGTAAGTACCACATTATGCTCAAGCACTTTCTACACGTTTCAGGGTGTTCATGTGAGCCTAGCCATTTCTTTTGATTGATGGTTTTGGGTTCAGGTCACTGTAACATCATCAGCTTTTACCTTGAGATCCCAACATTAATATTCAGAGAAGACACCTACGCGTTGTGTGATGACAAACCCCCTTTAAAGGGCTCTTTATCCCTCAATTCCAGCCTTATCTCCCATCTTTACATCGCTAAGCTTTGAGGGGATCACACTGCAATCCTGCGAGCTTAGATTTCGCCTCCATTTTTATCAGAGAATTCAGCATTTTGAAGCTCGGGGGAATTACATCATGTTACGAGGGACCGGTAGATGATTACTGTGAGCTGTGGTGCCACCTTTCCACCCCTGTGTGATGTTGATGTGTCGCTGAGAGCAGGCGGGATGGTTAATTTACATGAACATTGTGTGTTTATGTGAAGACTGGGACAGGTTGTCATGACCGAGCGCTGTGTGTTCTAGCTGTTTTACATTCAGTTACTTAATGCCGACAAGCTTTGAGCGTCATCATTTCGTAAAGAAGAAATGTGTCAGTAAAAGTGTTTTTAGTATTTTTATCGTCTGGTGAAAATCTTATTTGGCTAATTTATCTGAAGCTAACGCAATTTTTAATCACTCTGTCGTTATTATTTGACTTTTGTCTGCCCAATAATAAGACAGTTTTCTCAGGATTTTATATCAAAACTTGTGTATCTATTGCATCTGCTTTTTTATGTGTCAGTCACAGAAGCTGGGGAAGTTTCATTACCATGTATTCTTTATTTTTAATCGTCTCCCCTTTAACCTACTACTAAGGGATTCAAAATTAACCAAGAGTTACTGCTAAAGACCAACTCAAGCCACCCATTCATGCAGGCAGGCTGCTATTTATACGAGTTTCCCCTTAAATCCTGCCAAATGTCAGAAAAGACACACACACACACACACACACACACACACACACACACACACACACACACACACACACACACACACACACACACACACGTAGAAACACGTTGATTTATCTCTCTTTCTAACACAGGTAGTGACGAAATTCATAAAAAGAATGCCATGGTTACCAGAAGTGTGTGTATCAGTCATATTTTTTAGTTTTTCTATGTCCATGTGGAAGCTTCTGAAAGACAAACGGTGGCAAGTACTCCAACAACAATTCTAAATGTGACATTTGCAGTGAAACATTAACTTCCAGGTTTGTGTTTATTTCTGTGTGTTCTGTTTGGTTTGTTCGCAGCTACTGTAACAGCTGACCTTTGACCTCCCTTTGGCCTTTGTTTCCACGGCTCCCAAATGATCTTCCACAAATCAATACGACGTTAGATTTGCGGTATTAGCTCATTAGCTGACGTGTTTCTGTTTGTTTGTGTGCATGAGAGACAGAGAGAGTAAAACACAGATTGTTTCTCACGTCCCGAGCTTCTTACTGCCGACATGTATATCTGCCAAACCCATCATCTGTGGCAAAATACCCGCCGCCTCGTGTCCCTCCATCTCGCTGTCACCTTGGCAACCGCTGCCGAGGTGAACTGCCAGCTGGGATGGCCGACCTCTGCTGGCTGCCATCCAGGAGCTCGGTCCACTGGATGTATGGTGCTGCAGCGTATATCACACCAAGGAGAGACGCATGTGAGGAGTTCAATCAGATTCAATAGTGTCAACACTTAAGAGCTGGGAAATGTGGAAACAGGTGATTTGATATGTATGTGACTGTATGCTTTATTTGAACCTGACCTGGCACATCGTGTCATTTTGTTCAGTCTGTTTTTGCTTATTTGTTCACTTTTGCGACACTAGGTGCATTCCCTTTGTGGAAATGTATCTGTTTGTTGTTCGAGTTATTATCAATGTTTGAGACCCGTGAGGAGTTCAATCAGATTCAGTGATGTCAACACATAAGAGCTGTGGAATGTTGAAACAGATGATTTTATATTTATGAACACAACTCGGAGGCCTACAAGCTGGGAAATGTTGTAATAGATCACTTTGATTGATTTTGTTTTGCATATTTTAAGTGTGTTGTTTTATGGATGTTTTTAAGAATGCTCACCCTCTAAAGTGTCTTTGAATATCTTGAAAAGCGCTCGATAATTAAATGTATTACTGTTATGATTATTATTTGTGTGACTGCTTTCTACGAACCTCCTAGGTATCTTGTTTCATTCTGTTTCTGTTTTTCTCTGCAATAGTTATCTTTGCAACACTAAGTGCTTTCCTTTAGAGTTATTTTTAAAGAGTATAACAACCGGTTTGAAAAACAGCTTTTTTCCAGCAGACATCGAATACATTTACAAGTTGTAGCTATACCGGCTTTCTGACTGCTAAAGAATATGTTAATTATTTGTATTTCAACAGTCCAAAACTATAAATGTCCGTTTAGTATCATATATGGCAACAACGAAACAAAAATGTTCATGTTGTCCAATCGAAGAGGCTGGAAACAGCAAATCAATTTTATTAAATTGAAGAATGATTGAACTATTCTGTGAGTTTATGATTTAAATTTTTAATTAACTGACTAGTCATTGCTCTCAATAAGAAACTATTAAGAGGAAAGCCAAGGCAGAATAACATTATTTTTTAGACTTTTTAACATATACGCAGATATTACAATTTGTCACGAATAACTTTGCGGTTTGTTCGACCGAAGCCACTGAAAAGCAGCAGAATACATGTTTGTGGGTGTTTGTGAGTCTAAGGTATCTCAACACAATTATTTCTTAAGTCAAATTTATTAAATACTTTGTCTATTCCATGAAAATAAACACAGTGGAAAATAAATAAATAGACCAAATCAACACCAGAAAACACACAGCAGACTAACTTATACATAAACTTAAAGGAATGTTTGCTATTTTGACAAAAAGGAGTTTCCTATGAATGAAAAAACACAATACTGGTTTTACTTTAAGTCGCTCTTTGATCACTGACTGTGTCACAACACAAATCCACTGACACACAACACAAAAGTTAGAAACACATTTGAAGGAAGATAAATTATTGCTCATTAAAAAACACTTAATGCTGAATAAAGCGCATTAAACCAATGTCTTTCATATAAAAGAAACATTGGCAATAACCCTGTTTAGCCAGTGGGACATCAAACTCTGCAGCATTAAAGGGGAACTTTTATGTTGAACATTACCAAGATGTGGAAACATGTGAATCTCTTGGTATCAGATTGAGAAAATGCCCGTAGGCTCTTTTGGTGAACACACATCGCGATTAATAAACTTTTTTTCATTTTCTGTTCAGACTTTTTTTTCATTTTCTGTCCCAAAGGCTGATTCATAGTGCAGGAAAATACCAAAGGATGCATAAAAGTGTTCTGCTCTCAAACGAGTACAACTTGGAAACAACATTATCGAGGACCATAGAACATGACATGTAAGAAAATGTTATGAATTATGCTATAATTTGGGGAAACATGACATATTATCTAAAAAAAGTTCTGATTTAGTGTCCGGTAAGTTATTTTCACGTGTCGCTGTACATCCTCTTGCAGTCTATGGAGGGTGACGGTGTGTCCGGTCCCATGCTGCCCACCTGCGAGTACGCGTCCTCCGGGGTGCGAGGCAGTCCTGGCGGCGTCATGCGCTTCTCTTTCTGCCTGCGGTTGCAGAACCAGACCCTGACCACCTCCTTCTCCAGCTGCAGGGAGTCCGCCAGAGAGGTGATCTCCTGGGCGGCAGGCTTGGGACACTTGAGGAAGTGGCTCTCCAACGCGCCTTTTACGCTCACTTCGATCGACGTGCGCTTTTTCCTCTTCCTGCCCTGCGTGGCCATCTTATCGATGCAGGTCGGACTCCCGGTGGTGGAGTCGGCTTCTTCCAGCCACTTGTTCAGCAAAGGCTTCAGCTTGCACATGTTCTTAAAGCTCAGCTGGAGCGCCTCAAACCTGCAGATGGTGGTCTGTGAGAACACGTTGCCGTACAGGGTGCCCAAAGCGAGACCCACGTCTGCCTGCGTGAAGCCCAGCTTGATCCGCCGCTGCTTGAACAGTTTGGCGAAAAGCTCCAAGTCATCAGACGTCGGCGTGTCCTCGTCTGAGTGCGGCTCGTGGTTCACCCCGTGGTGCTGGCTGTGATGCGTGTGGTGGTTGTTGTTGTTGTGGTGGTGATGGTGGTTATGGTGGTTCCCGTGGTCGAGTTCCGGGGACTCCCCGCGCAACACCCCGTGGTGCATGAGGCTCTGCCCGGCGTGGGAGCTAAGCATCCCGTTGACAGTGAACCCAGGCTGGGAGTAAATGAGCGACTGTTGCTGCTGCTGCTGCTGCTGCCCCTCGGTGATGCTGATGTGCGCCGCGGAAGAGCCTCCCCAACTTCCCTGGTGCGCCTGATGCGTCCCCAGGTGTGGGGGTCTGTGGTGCAGAGCGGTGCCTGTATGGAGGTCTTCCCTGCCCCTCTTCACGTCCTGCGGCTGGGAGCTGGGGGGCCACGGGGAGCCGGCCTCGGCTGCTGCCGCTGCGGCTGCAGCTGCTGCGGCTGCTGCGTGAGGCAACGATGTCACCCACTGGTGGGCATGGCTCAGCATGTGCCCCCCGTTGCTCGCCACCATGGCTCCCTGCATGAAATCGCTCTGCACCATCTTGACTGAAGGGTCCCCTCTGTATCCACTAGACACCGTGGTCACAGCGGTGCTGCCCGGCTGCATGCCCCCGACCCTCCGATCAGAGTGAAGCACCGGGCTGGACAAAATCCTGCTGCTGGCGAGGTAAGGACTGGAGGTGGCTGTTGCCATCCCCCAATGCATAAATCTTCAGATATCTCTCTCTCTCCTTTGGTAAATGTTATTCTAATCCATACATAAATGCAGTCTTAAAGAAAGCAGGAAGTCACTCCATAGAGGCTCAGGTGATTTTGGTTAGATTGTGCAGCATTCCGGTTCAACAAAACTTCAAAACTTTTCTCTGTCCCGGGAGCTCCGCCGTGCGTAATCCACGGAGCTGATGGGAAACACCTTGTCCTGTGCCAAAACGAGGAGCACACTCACCTAAAACCACTGATATTAATGTTTTAAAGCGATTAAATGAATGAAAATAATGTAAAGTCTGTCTAGTCCTCTCGGTAGTTTCGCTCACTGCTCTGCCAGTCCTCTGCGCAGAGAAGAAAACGAGCATGTGTTTACGTTGTGCCAAGGCTGCGTATTCCTCTCCCATCTCCATCCAATTACAACATAAAGCCTCTGCAGAGCTCCTGCTGATTGGACGCGCAGTCAGAGAGGAGCTGTGTCTCAGTCCAGCCTCGGGTGCACAAAGTTACAGCAGCAGGAATAAAAGCAAAGATAAAGACAAATATTACAATAGAAATAAGACAGACGATAATAGCTGGAGATGGAAATCCTGCAACAACAACAAAAATAACACTAGTTTAAACATATACACAATAATAATCATGATATTATAATGAATAATATAGGTAATGGTTCGGTTTGGTTATTATTTTTATTATTTTATTATTATTATTATTATTATTATTATTATTATTATTATTTTAACACAGATTATGAGGTGCGGTATATTTCAATATGTATACAGAACAAGGTTTCTCTTTTATATTAACGTGACCGAGGCTGGTGTCAAGGATCCTCGGCTCTTTGGTACATGTACGCTGTTGGTACGCCTCTTGCATCTTAATGCACTCTCCCTTTCATATGGTAAAGGAAGGCCACAGTGGCGTAACGCACCGCACTAGTTTCCATCCTTCAAAAAACAACACCCCAGTTCTGGATGTTTCCATGGGTCAGTTTCTGCATGGCCTGTTAAACAAACGTGTCGTGGCACATTTTCTACCACGGATTTGGCTCAGTTTCCCGGGCCTTGAGAGGGTGAAGCACCGTCTGAGAAGCAGGACGTTTTGTGACTGCAGGAGAGAGCCAGGTGCCGCAAAATAAATGTGCTAATTTATGTTTTTCAGCTCTGAGGATTTGTCTTGGATCTCATCCAAAAGGTAAAAGATAAATGGACACACAAATTCACCCTGCAACATAAACTGAGACTTTTACCATAACATTTGAATTTTGAATCCACAATTATACATGTACAGTTTTTCATGTTCAAACTATGTTTAGACTTATCTAGTTTTAGGTTGTGGTTAAGTTTGAAAAAAGTAACTCAAATGTGTTGCAATATACAATATATATAATAAATATTGGTGGATGAAGTACTCTGAGCTTTTAGATAAGTATGTTATGAGTAAAAGTCCTGCAACTAACTTGAAAAAAGTATGTGCATATATAAAGAATTTACTAAAAGTTAAACTATACTGAATATTCAGAATATAAACTTTATATTTTATATTTCTGCATTATAATTATTAATACAACTTCACTTTAATGCCACTAGTGGTAAAGAAGGACTTAATTCTAGATAGTTGAATCTGTTATCATATACATCTTAATGTATTTGTCGATGTATAGTTATTATTAAATATTATCACTTGCAAGGTAGTAGTCACTAAAGATATTAGATAAATGTTTTGGAGTAAAAAAGTAATATATTTACCTAGAATAGATGTTTATAAAAGTACTTCAAATTGAACTTGAATATAGTATTAACTGTACATTGCACCACAAACAAATGCATTATCAGCACAAGCAGAAATGTGTATGTCATATCCTGATATTATTATTAGGCTGTTTTGAAGTACTTTAAGTTCACAATACTCAGTGAGTAATGCTGAGGGGGGCCTGGGGTTTATCGCAGAGTAAGCACAACGACACTCATAAAACTAACTCAACTAAAGACATCACTGACTGAAAGACACATTGCGCAATAAGACACTCTGCATTCACGGTCTGCTTTATTTAAATTCTGCAATACATCTGCGTTACCCTTTAACCTAATGGCACAAGAATGAATATAAAGGAAATCCAACGCACTCCTTTCAAATACCGCTTGAAAAATATAAACATCTTTATTTTTAATACACAAGTTGTCTTCCAGATGCTCTGCCGCGTTTCTTCAGATGTTTTGTGGTTAAACTGTGTATAGTGGTCTACCCGGTAAATTAAAAACACACATAACATTTTCATGCACCACATAAAACACACTTTCTTTTACTTTCTAAATTCTCCAAATGTTTAGTTTAGGTTTGCGTTTCATCAATGACTTTATTTTCACAATTTCAACTTCTTTTACAACACCTTCTGGAATGACAATGTCTTTGTAGTTTAAACAAAACAATAATGAAGTGAATGGTGATTAAGTAAATGATAAAGATGACATTCAAAGATCAATATATAACAGATGTGAAAAGTGCATGATCATTTTATCCAGGAATCATGTTTCATATCGGAACAGAGATAATAGATCAACAGATATGGCAACGTTTTTTATCAAAGTTAAGATTTCACTAACCCGACAATAAATGGTGTTATTGTCAATATTGCAATGTATGAGGTTTTAATAATGGCTTGCACTTGTCAGTAATTCATCTGTAAATCTAAAAGTATACGAGGGCCATTTCTTAAAATACAAAATAAATTAATATTAACAACCTCTAGCCGAGTATTGGGATAGCCCTCTATTAATAACTAAAACAAGTGTCTGAAACGTTTTGTATGGCTTTCTATAAATCATAGCATATGTATAAGTATTAATAGAGAAGTTTACAACTTTAAAAAATTAGCAATTATTTATTCCACAGTCTATAAAACCTGTTTATTGTTGAGCCGTGTTCAGTCAAATCAGAGAAGCTGCTCTGAAGCGCCGCAGAGCTTCACATCTTTCCAGCCTGGCAGCACAACGTGGAGAAACCAGACGACTGAGGGAATGCTCTAATGTTTTTCATGTGTTGTGCTGGCTGGTCGCAGCGCTGGGTCTCTATTTGTTATTCATGAAGGAAGCTGGGTGAAGAGGCCTTCTTATGATGCACATTTTTCTCTCTGCTCACTCACTCTCTCTCTCTCTCTCTCTCACACACGGAGAGAAACTGCTTCACAAGCAAGCAAATAGTTGTAGTTGTAGCAAATACTGCAATTAATCCAGCATAATAAACACGACACTGTCGGCTAATTTATGTTATTGTTTATTTGAGATCTTCTTCAAATCATTTACTCAAAGACTTTCTCTCCCTTCCTCTCGTTCTCTCTCTCCCGCTCTTCGCCCTCTGTTGAGTCTTCAATATGCAGATCGGCCATTTCTGCCCTGGGCTATTTTCTTTGGTAGACTTTTGAAATATGCTAATGTATCCACCAAAATTGCGAAAGAGAAAAAAACAAAAACCTTCATCTGGGCTCCAGGAGTTTTCCATTCCAAAGAAACAGATTATTTCTCTCTTGTTCACGTCGTGTTTGCTTTGCCGGTCAAGGGTCTGACTAATTAAGAAGGGAGAATAAACACAAACAGGAAGAGGAAACACAACATTAACGTCTGAGAAAGACAGATATGTTGTTCATATTTCCGCATTATTACATTTATTAATATTCATTGCAGAGAATATGACAACATGTCATTCTTCATGGCGTAAAGTTGGTATCAGGTGATTAAAACACAAAATTGTACTTTCTTTTCAATTGATTTCTTGTTTCATGTATGTTGAACAAGTCCAAGCACAAGAACAGGATTTCCCTCCGTGGCTTTCATCCCAGCACTTTTGTTATAATCCACGTCTTCAGAGTCATCCTGTGGTTCTGATCATGAGTGTGTTTGACCTTCAGCTCTCCCTGAGCCAGAGACCCTTCACAGTGGGAGTCCCTACCCCCAGCCCCCTGCTGAGCGCTCCAATCGGAAGCAGAGGAAACATGAAGAGCACAGTGTACAGATAGAGAGCAAACACATGGTACCCATGGAAATGATCAAAGTACATTTACTTCCAAAACCCCTCATTCACACGCAGAAATACGAGACAAACATGACCAATTATATTTAAATGTACTGGCCTTAATGCACTGTGACGTTTGCTCGTCGGTAAATCATTTTCTATTCCTTAACGTCCACGGGGTGTGGAGGGTCTGCTCAGACAGAGGGCGGGTTAAAGGAAAGAAGGAGCTGTTTACTACGAATAGTCAATTACCAACCCCAATGATGATGACACCCAATGGACAGATGCAGCAGCTAAACACTGTTGTGGTTCAGCCCATTATGAGGGAATAGGGGGAATTAATTTGTGGAAATTACATTCATTAATCCCAATGGATCGTTTGAAAGGGACCAAAGTGACAAGGAACAGCAGAGAGGGAGACCACATTTAGGAAAGGGTACAAAGACACCACTCATCTCTCTTCTTCTGTGTGTGTGTGTGTGTGTGTGTGTGTGTGTGTGTGTGTGTGTGTGTGTGTGTGTGTGTGTGTGTGTGTGTGTGTGTGTGTGTGTGTGTGTGTGTGTGTGTGTGTGTGTGTGTGTGTGTGTGTGTGTGTGTGTGTGTGTGTGTGTGTGTGTGTGTGTGTGTGTGTGTGTGTGTGTGTGTGTGTGTGTGTGTGTACAGGTGCTTGCAGGTGTGTGCAGGGTCTGAAATGTGAAGTGTCCATATGCATGACAAAAATAGGGAAAGATGTTCCTGGGATGATAGCCCGTTAGAGGCAGACGTCTTTGCTGAATACTTATGCTAAACCAAAACAAAATGCACGGAGAGAAGAGAAACATCTGGAGGAAATTGAGAAAAGATGAGACTCGTGGGGTTTAGTGCATTCGGATAAAGACACGGCCTATATGTACTTATATGGCAAGGGGGGGGGGGGGGAAATCATGCAAGTTGGGTTTTAAAGAAGCTTTTTAATTTCCGTTTACCAAGGTTCGTGAACTGAAACAAAGATGGGACTACACTTGTGGTTTGGTGTGTGTCTTCCCACTCCTGATGTGTAGCAGCCACAATGCTACCTAGCCTGAGCTTATTAGTTATATTATTATTTGTTTACGTCACTTTTATTTGTTTTTGTTGAGCACTTCCGTTAATTGTCACATGGGTGTGGTTTGTGTATATAGGTCACATGTTTCATGTGGAGTGCGGATGACAGAGGGTGAGCTTGTGCTGTCATTTTTTCTGTTGACTGTTTTGTCCATATTCTTTCACACACAGTGACGTCACGAGCTACCCACAATGCAACGCGCGCCATATATATATATAAATACGCCATTTCCCTGGAGGTGCTAATATCCTGGAGGTGCTAATATAAACAGCTAGCTAACGTAGCCAGGCAGAGCGCACTAGATTTTTTTTCTGAATTAACCACCGAAGAAATCGCTGCATGTCTTCGGATTACATCTCTGGACTTGAGGGGTGTGCTCTAGGTCGTTACCAGCGTAAACTAGAGCTGTGTGGGTTGTCGGATTGCCTTTACAGGCTGCCTGCAGATGTCTGGAAAAACGAAGCTTGAAAGTGGCCTTCGTCGATTTTGGCTGCATCTACGTCTATCTTCTGGAAACACCAGGTGAATACCCCACTTGTCACAATAATATTATCATGCCATTGCATATATGTGGTATTTTAGAGTTGACTATATTGATTAAGGCAATAGACTATGATATTCTGCTTGCACCTCGCGTGAAATGGCGCATACCGGAAGTATGGTGTCGCCCTCGGCCCAAAACCCGTATGTGTGTGTGAAAGAATAGTAACTGTGTTTTGATTTTGTTTCTTACATATCGTCAAACTATCTTACTTCAGTATGGACTTTCTCATTGAAAACGCGTCGCAGTTTATAGCCAAGCTTAGCCTCTGGGCGACTCAAACTGAACTGGAAATTGAGCCGCTCCATGATGAGTTTGTGTCCATGTTCTCCATCTAAAGATCTGTCGTCTTCCTCTAGTCTCTAACGCGGTACGCTGAGAAACCCAGTCAGGAAATACCTTCAGCTGCAGCCTGTGGCTCCGGACACTGCAGCCCTGTGCCCGGCCCGGAGCGAGCCAAGGCAAACAGCCGGAGTCCCTCAGGGCCGCCGGCTCCATGAATGGACAGATTTCTCTCTGAAGCTCCCACCGAGCTCCGCAGGCTTATAAAGGCTCTCTGTAGTGACGATGATTTCTCAGGTGGGATCGGAGGGAGAGAAGGAAGTATCAGATACTGAAATATTAAGTGACTTCTGAATCGTGGTGGACAGTAATTACATTTAGTACAATTTGGAGTAATTGGGTTAATTGAGTATTTCTACTTGCTGCTACTTTATACTCCAACCAAACATCTAAGAGGGAATTGTTGCAGATTTAGAAAATAGTACTCCATATTATCAACAAATAATGTATCATGTATTATCATTGGTTACACCTTATGGATCCAGTTGGGGAATTCACAAGCTTCTAGAAGATACTACTGTGCGGATCAGCGTACGCATCAATCAAGACATAAGATTAATCTAATTATATAAATACTATCAATACGTTAAACACAGCAGGTTAGCAATGTCACGCAGCTTTGGTTTGAACACGTGTTCACCGCACAGTGAGGGGAGTTTCACATTAACACTGCACACTAAAAAGCTATTTCTAGTATCTCACAAGAAATGGAACTTCTTGCCAAAGTGAGTAAGTGTTCAGTGAAGGGAGCATGCAGAGTGACCGATGAGTTCAGTGATGAAGAAGATTGAGGTTTTTATTTTGTCGTATGGAAAAGGCCATATCACCCACATGTTTCCATTATGGTCAGCGGAAGTTGTTATTGATTTCAAACCCTTACATCAGGGGTGTCAAACTCAATTTCATCACGGGCCACATTTGCATTATGGTTGCACTCAAAGGGCCGGTTGTAACTTTAAGACTATATAAAAATACATATATCAATATTTAATATTTATAAAATAATGTATTATGACATCATTGCCTCTGCATTGGATTATAGGATAGGGTAATAACTTCATAATTAACTAGGTCTGAAAGCAGAAGTCTAGGGCAAATAATTGCAAGTCTCTTCATTGAGAATGTCACAATGATTTAAAAAGAAAAGCCAAATCCCCCAAAATAAGTGACATTTTGAAAAAAAAGTCAAATCTGAGAAAAAAGTCAAATTTGAGAAGCATTGTGCTCCATGTATGGGCAATGTGTTTCTGTATATCGCCATGTAACCGTATAACAAACATGATATTCTTTGCAAGCTCTTGTGGGGCCACATAAAATGAAGTTGCGGGCCGGATTTGGCCCCCGGGCCTTGAGTTTGACACCCCTGCCTTACTTGATATACTAGCAAACTGTTTTAGTGTCCTTTAACTGTGTAACTCCGTCTCCTTGTATATTGGTACTGTACAGAAAACTCTTGACATTTTCAAAACATTTTGATTTGTTTGGTTTTCTCTCACTGTAGCTATTTCATGTTATTTCTTATGTTGATCTGATCTTGTTTTGTTTCACGTTTTTGTCTGTATCTGTAATTTCTCCTTCTTCTTCTCCTTGGGCGACTGTGGATGCGAGGGAGTGCGGTCGTCTTTCAACCAGAAGGTTGTGGGTTCGATCCCAGCCCATGCAGCCAACATGTCGATGTATCCTTGGGCAAGATACTGTTAAGAATGTCACGAGGCTCAGGACCCAAATGCACAACACCAGAAACCGATCAGAATTAACAAGGTCTTTTAATTAAGGTCAAACACAAAACGCTCACTTGGAGGATCAAAAACATCTACATGACTATCAAAAATATACTTCACACGATCAAGGGATGACTGGCAGGCTTGACGAGACAAGACGAACTGACACAAGACAAAGGGAGACGCAGACTATATATACACACTAGGTAAGGGGACACAGGTGGCAACAATTAAGGGAGGGGCTGACAATCACACTGGTGGGAAAAACACACCAGGACAGGAATGCTCTGAAACGAGAGGGAAAGGTTATTACAAAATAAAACAGGAAATCACAAGACAAGGCAAAAGACAAAAGGACTGAACTAAATAAATTAACTTAACACAACTGTCTAGACACCACAGTACCCCCTCCTTTACGGACGGCTCCGGACGGCCCAGCGAGTTCAGGATGGCTTTTGTAAAAATCCTTTATCAGGTTCTGGTCCACGATGAAGCTAGACGGGATCCATTCCCGCTCTTCCGGTCCATAACCCTCCCAGTCCACTAAAAACTGCTGACCCCTTCCTCGTTTTCTGACCTTCAGCAGACGCTTGACAGTGTAGACTAGACCTCCATCAATGAGCCTGGGAGGAGGGGGGGGCTTGGAAGCGGGAACCATTTTGCTTTCCTTGACCGGCTTGAGTTTGCTTACGTGGAATGTTGGATGGACTCTGAGTGACCTAGGCAGGCGCAAACGAACAGACACAGGGTTAATACACTTTTCCACAGTGAATGGGCCTACAAATCTTGGTGCCAGCTTCCTAGAGACTACGTTCAGGGGCAAGTCTCTGGTGGATAGCCACACTTTCTGACCCGGTCTGTACACAGGTGCAGGACGGCGATGCCGATCAGCCGCTTTTTTCATGCGGGCCGAAGTCCTAAGGAGGACCCGACGTGCTGAAGCTCAAATGCCATGACAGCGCCTGACCAGTGCGTGTGCCGAGGGAACCATGACTTCTTTCTCTGTCTCTGAGAACATGGGAGGTTGGTAACCGTAGACGCACTGGAACGGGGTCAATCCGGTGGCAGAGGTAGGCAATGAGTTGTGGGCGTATTCTACCCACGTGAGGTGTTTACTCCAAGAAGCTGGGTTTTGGGACACCAGGCACCGGAGGCAGGTTTCCAGTTCTTGATTCAGTCTCTCCGTTTGTCCATTTGATTGGGGATGGTAGCCGGAAGAGAGGCTGACAGAGGCCCCGATGAGGCTGCAAAACTCCCTCCAGAAACGGGAGACAAACTGAGGACCCCGGTCCGACACGATGTCCCTGGGAAAACCGTGGAGACGACAAACATGGTGCAACAACACTTCAGCCGTTTCTTTGGCCGATGGCAGTTTAGGCAAAGCAATAAAATGTGTCATTTTAGAGAATCTATCCACCACCGTGAGGACGGTGGTGTTACCTTTGGATTCTGGCAGTCCGGTGACAAAATCCACTGAGATGTCGGACCAGGGCCGACTGGGGATAGGCAGCGGCCTGAGCAGACCCATCTGGGGCCTGGAAGAGGTCTTATTCCTGGCGCAGATGGTGCAGGCGGTCACATACTCCTTGACATCCTTCTCCATAGATGTCCACCAGAACCGTTGCTTGATGACGTACATGTTTTTTTTACCCCAGGATGGCAGGTGAGCAGCGAGGTGTGAGCCCATTGAATGACCTTAGGACGCAAAGTTTGAGGAACAAACAACCTATTTGGGGGGCAACCCCTAGGTGTCGGGCTCTCACCGTTAGCTCGTTTCACCTCCGTTTCTATTGGCCAAGTTACCGCTCCAACCACACAGTTTAGTGGAAGGATGAGCTTTGGTTCCTTTGCCGAGGGTTCAGGATCAAAAACACGAGAGAGTGCATCTGGCTTGACATTTTGTGAACCGGGTCTAAATGACATGGAAAAGTTAAAACGAGTGAAGAACAAAGCCCATCTTGCCTGACGTGAGTTCAGTCTCTTAGCTTTTCGGATGTACTCAAGATTTTTATGATCCGTCCAGACTATGAATGGTTGCTCTGACCCCTCCAGAAAGTGTCTCCATTCCTCAAGCGCTGTTTTGACTGCCAAAAGTTCTCTGTTGCCTACATCATAGTTGCGTTCAGCAGGTGTTAACTTACGTGACAGAAAAGCACATGGGTGAAGTTTGCTGTCCTTGGCTGAACGTTGTGACAACACAGCCCCAACTCCATCATTGGAAGCATCCACCTCCACCACAAACTGCCGTAGTGAATCAGGAGTGATGAGAACAGGAGCAGAGGTAAACCGTCTTTTCAATTCCTGGAAAGCTTTGTCGGCCTGTAGAGTCCACAAAAACTGAACATGGGTTGAGGTGAGTGAGTGGAGAGGTGCAGCTATGGAGCTAAAATGTCTTATGAAACGTCTGTAGAAGTTAGCAAAACCAAGAAATTGCTGTACCTTCTTCCTGTTGGTGGGTGTGGGCCAATTTGCGACAGCACTGACCTTGCTTGGATCCATCTTGACCTGGTCCGGAGCAATGATGAAGCCCAGGAATGAGACAGTGGTCTTGTGAAATTCACATTTCTCCGCCTTCACGAATAGTTGGTTTTCCAGAAGGCCTTGGAGGACCTGGCGGACATGCTGAACATGGGACTCTTCATCAGGAGAGAATATCAATATATCATCCAGGTAGACAAACACAAAATGATTCAAATATTGTCTGAGCACGTCATTCACAAGAGCCTGAAATACAGCAGGAGCATTAGTTAGCCCAAATGGCATTACTAAGTATTCATAGTGGCCACTGGGGGTATTGAATCCAGTCTTCCATTCGTCCCCCTCCCTTATCCTGACCAAGTGATAGGCATTCCTCAAGTCAAGTTTAGTGAAGATCTTAGCTCCTTTTAACAGTTCAAAAGCAGTGGAAATGAGGGGGAGAGGGTACCTGTTTTTTACCGTTATATCATTCAGGGGAGAGTAGTCTATGCAGGGTCGGAGGGATCCGTCTTTTTTACCCACGAAGAAAAATCCGGCGCCAGCAGGAGATGACGATGGACGAATGAGGCCCGCCTTCAGAGATGAGTCAATGTAATCCGTCATAGATTGTCTTTCAGGACCAGAAATTGAGTATAGACGTCCCTTGGGAATGGGGGCACCTGGTAGTAAGTCAATTGCACAGTCATAAGGTCGATGAGGAGGCAACGTAGAGGCCCGAGTCTTACTGAAAACCTCCCTCAGGTTGTGGTAACAGGAGGGAACATTGGGCAGGTCTGGTAAGTCAGAGGCATGGTCATGAGTTACTTCCTTCGTCTCCACCTCACTACCTGAAGTAACCCTTCCTACAGACAGCCCTTCAACTTCTCCTGGTGAAACCAAACATGTATGATTACATTCTCTTCCCCACCCCTTCACCCTACCAGAACGCCAGTCAATGTGAGGGTTATGTCTTTTCAACTATGGGAAGCCTAAAATCATAGGGTGTTGTGCGGAGTCGAATAAATGGAATGTCATGAATTCTGTGTGGGTGTGATTTATGATAACCTGGACGGGTTCTGTGTGGTGAGTGACTTGAAACAATAATCTTCCATCAAGGGCACTGGCATTTAAAGGTTGAGCTAAGGGCATGGTGACAATGTTCAAGCTTTTGGCAAAATTCCAGTCCATAAAACTTTCGTCTGCTCCTGAATCAATGAGAACATTCTGTGTTAAGGTTTTCTTACCTAATTTTACTTGGATAGGAGTCAGCGTACGAGGAGAGTAGTCAGAAGTTAGTCGGCTCACCAGCGCCCTCCTCTTGCCTGGGGAGCCCCGTCTTTTAGTGAGCAAGCGGCCATCAGGTGTCCACGATGCCCGCAGTAGAAACACAGGCCCTGGCGGAGGCGCCGTTCCCGCTCCTCCAGTGAAAGTCTTGCTCGGCCAAGTTGCATGGGTTCCTCTGATGTGGTGGATGGCGTTGTCAAAGGAGGCTTGATCCAGACCCCTGGAAACGAATCCTCCCCCATCCGGATGCCACGAGGAGGCCCCCTGGAGCTTGGTGAACGAACTGCAGGATGTTCTCTTTCTTTTTGTCTATCCCAGAGTCTATTATCTATTCGTATAGCCAGAGCAATCACAGAGTCTAAATCTTCTGGAAGATCTAATGGGACTAAGTGATCTTTGACAAGGCCTGAAAGTCCATTTACAAAGGCGTCCAGCAAGGCCAGATCATTCCAGCCACTGTCTGCTGCTATTGTCCTAAACTCTATGGCATAATCAGACACTCTTTGATTTCTTTGCTTGAGTTGGACTAGAGCTTTAGCCGCTTCTCTCCCTGGTGCTGTACGATCAAAAATCTTTTTAAGGGAATCAGTAAACAGTCCAAGTGATCTGCAAAGGGGAGAGTCTCTAGCCCATTCTGCTGTAGCACACGCTGCTGCTCTACCAGTCAAGTGTGTTATCATGAAGGCTATACTAGACTGGTCTGTTGGAAAAGCAGAAGGCTGATGTTGATAATGCAGGTCGCATTGGACTAAAAAAGGACGACAGTCACCTGAGTCACCGGAGAATTTCTCTGGAGATGCGAGACGAGAGCATGAAGAAGGAGTAGGTCCTTGGATCACAGCCTCAGGCAGGGGTGCAGCCGCGGAAACAGTTTGAGATCCAGCTTCCAGGTGGGCAAGGACACGAACAAGCTGATCTGCCAGGTGGTTTACGTGGCTGTTCACAGATGTTTGGAAGCTTTCTTGACGACCACTCAATTCTCTCACTCCCTGGTCAATTGATTTCAGCTGGTTGTCATGCTGAGACAAAAGCGTGCCTTGTGAGCGCAGAGCTGCTCTGAACCTGTCTGGGTCGGCTGGGTCCATTCTTTGGTCAGTTCGTACTGTTAAGAATGTCACGAGGCTCAGGACCCAAATGCACAACACCAGAAACAGATCAGAATTAACAAGGTCTTTTAATTAAGGTCAAACACAAAACGCTCACTTGGAGGATCAAAAACTCTAAACCAAAAAACATCTACATGACTATCAAAAATATACTTCACACGATCAAGGGATGACTGGCAGGCTTGACGAGACAAGACGAACTGACACAAGACAAAGGGAGACGCAGACTATATATACACACTAGGTAAGGGGACACAGGTGGCAACAATTAAGGGAGGGGCTGACAATCACACTGGTGGGAAAAACACACCAGGACAGGAATGCTCTGAAACGAGAGGGAAAGGTTATTACAAAATAAAACAGGAAATCACAAGACAAGGCAAAAGACAAAAGGACTGAACTAAATAAATTAACTTAACACAACTGTCTAGACACCACAGATTCTTCTTCTTCTTCTTCTTCTTCTTCTTCTTCTTCTTCTTCTTCTTCTTCTTCTTCTTCTTCTTCTTCTTCTTCTTCTTCTTCTTCTTCTTCAGTGGAAACTATAATCTCTACTTCTTCTCCTCTTCCTTCAGCACCGAGGCCTGCATGAGTTTCAAGTTCAACTTTATTCAGAAATGTACAGTTTTGTCTGTGGCAGTCTTCTCACACGTTGTATCACCTTCCTGCACACATTTCCTGATTCAAAGACCCATAAGCACTCTCCCATAAAAACGCTGACAGAAAAGGGAAGTCAATGTCAATCGAGGGTTGACTTAACAAGTCTTTGTTGGTTGTATGTTTGACTTCCCATCCTTGAGACCCCATCCTGCAGACCCTCAGCTCACCATCAGACCTCAAGCTCACTCCACACGTGCCGGATCAGAGCCGCCCTTGGCACGCACGCAATGAAAACACAGCGTCTCTCTTTGATGTACATTATCAAAGACCTTTCTCCTCCTCTCCTCCTCTCCTCCCTGGACCAAAGGCTACTATTGTTTGTGTTGTTGTTATTGATATTGTTTTCCACCCTTATAGCACAAAGCCGTCTGACCATGACTCTGATGCTAATGCGGAGGTGGAGAGGGTATTTTAATGAGCAGCGCAGCAGATCAGAGGGGCTCGTGGGGGGTTACGGAGAGGGAATAGGTAGCACTGAACATCAAAACACAGCGAGTACTCCGGCTTCTGCTTTTCACCAGCCGTGACCTTTCAATGAAGCAGCAGGCTAAGGATGCCACGTGGAAATTATATTTTGTTGTAAAATGAATAATACAGGAAACAAAGCCGACTGCAGGTGTGTTGGAAACATGTGAAGGAGAGGAAATCATTTAGTTTGACAAAGAGTGCAATCATTGGTATCACCCACATTGATAGATTTGCGTGCAGGGACGAAGTAAATCTGTGCAAATTAACTCGTCAACTTTGACTCAAAGTTTGTGCCCTTGAACAATAGGAAACATTTTCCAGTCGAGCTGAAGGAAGGACGCTTTGATTTGCTTATCAGCCGTACACTTTTGGGCAGACAGATATGACACAGGACTCCCAAAAAGTTCGGGATCTTTGTGTATCAACTTTTTTAGGCTAATTTACTCGACCAAACCCTGAACCTAAATCAGCATATCAAGTGACATGATAGGGCCCTAAGATGGGTCATAATTACTTAGGCCTTGTCCGCACGAACATTATACTGTATGTTGGAGCTATATATCTCTTTATATTATTTAATAGTTTAACATTTATTTTCTTGCTGTTTATAGTGTTTATTGTAAATGTATTCTTAGTTAGTCTCATAAGTTAAAGTAGCTTCTATGCTTTTATTTTGAAGGCATGTTTTGGGCACTGGGCGATTAGAGCACCTGGTGTAACTGTATATATTTGAGACAGGTGGAGGTGGGAGCCAGAGCACTAGTAGGCAAATGTTTTTTTTTAGCAGGGTGTTTCAAGCTACACAAGGGAAAGCCATAGGACCGGCTTAAGGAAAAGAGATATAGGAAACCTGTTCATTGTACTTTATTGTTGGAATAAAATGCACAAATGGAGGTTCTTGTCTGGACTTGGATGATCATTGCCCTGCGTAAGATCCGCTGACGAGTGCCTCAGCGGCTGGTTTAGTTCTATAGGATTTTGGCCGCTACACTGTACATGGGTATTTTGTAAACGCAGCTTCTTATGTTCTTTAACCTTTTGTTCAGACCCGAAGGGCTTTTTTAAAAACACATTGTGAATCTGGAACAAGGTAGTATTCTCACAAGGGAAAAAGTGCAAAGAAAGGCACAGAGAAAAAGGAGGAACAGTGGTTCTTACAAGGAAATCCTCTCTAACACGTACAAGCAGGCAATGTTCTGTCTTACTTGACCTGATCCGTGTTAGGCATACACATAATTACTGTCTGAAAGTAAAAAGGCAAAGTGAGAAAGTATTTCTCCTTGAATAACAGAACAGAACAACTTCAACTTCAGACTCCGGTCTTAACTCACACTGTTTTCACTGATGTTTAAATAGCTTTGAGTGAATTGTTCAGAAAGTGTTTCAACACAGCCTGTAGTTAGGCAAAAACGTTTGTAAATCTGAGTTGATTGTGGGTCTTGAGGATAACTCAAGAAACATGTATACACCCACATAAGCAAACACGAAGTAATGTGTACTATTTTCATTAGGAAATTAGCAAAACACAGCAAACATGTTGTAAAATCTGACGCTGACTGCCTTATTTGGTCAGAAGACTCTAACCCTAACCCCCTGATCCCGCCTGCGTCATACAATACAATACAATACAACTTTATTTATAAAGCACTTTAAACCTCCAGACCAAAGTGCTGTACAGGCAAATAGATAAAACACACCATAAAACAAGTACAAGTAAAAACAAAAAACAATTTAAATGCAAAAAAAGCAACACTCTAAAAGATGTTGAAACACCAAATGTTAAAACGCTAAGGAGAAGAGGTGGGTTTTAAGAAGCGATTTAAAAGCAGGCAGTGTGGAGGCCTGTCTGATCTCCAGGGGCCGAGCGTTCCACAGTTTGGGAGCCGCTACAGAGAAGCAACGGTCCCTTCTGAGCTTTGACCTTGTTTTAGGCACATTCAGGAGCAGTTAGTCCGCTGACCTGAGAGGGCGGTTCGGCGTGTAGTGCTGTAGCAGCTCAGCAAGGTATGGTGGGGTCATGCCATTTAGGGATTTAAAAGTAAATAAAAGAATTTTAAAATAGATCCTAAAATAAATTGGCAGCCAGTGGAGAGAAGCTAAAACAGGGGAAATGTGGTCAAACTTCCGTGTGCCAGTTAAGAGCCTTGCTGCAGCATTTTGCACCCGCTGCAGTCGTGCGAGCGAGGACCCACTGACCCCCATGTAGAGAGGGTTACAGTAGTCCAGCCGGGTGGTGACAAAGGCATGGATTACTGTCTCAAACTGCTGTCTGGAGAGAAAAGGTTTTACTTTCGCTAGCTGCCTCAGGTGATAAAAGCTCGTTTTTACCACCGACTTAATCTGACTCTCAAGTTTGAGTTCACTTTAATACCAAGGTTCGTAACGGTGGGCTTGGTGTACTGATGCAAGGGAGCAAGGTCTACAGAAGTGGTGTCAGTGGTGCTACCAAAAACCATTACTTCTGTTTTTCCTTCATTGAGTTTAAGGAAATTGCACGCCATCCAGGCCTTTATGTCATCTAGGCACTTTAGCAGTGGGCTAATTAGGTAACCCTCCTTCTTTGTTAGAGGGACATAAATCTGGCTATCGTCAGCATAGCAGTGGAATGCGATGCCGTGCTTTCTAAAAATGGACCCAAGAGGGAGCAAATAGAGGGAGAATAGCAGGGGGCCTAATACTGAGCCCTGTGGGACCCCATACAGGAGTGGAGCAGAGGATGACTCGGAGTCACCAAGGCTGTCAGAGAAAGTTCTGTCCTTCAAATATGACCTGAACCATTCCAGGGCTTTTCCCTCAATGCCCACCCACTTTTCCAAGCGGGAGATCCGGATGTCATGGTCGACTGTATCGAAAGCAGCAGTTAAGTCAATAACCCACCAGGCGCGTTTCAAAACATTGCGGAAGCGGAGCGTCGTGTGTGCAGCCTCACAGTATTCCAACAGACCCGCTGCACTGCTCTCCTGAGGACAGCAATCAGGAACAAGAACATTAAATAAATAATGTAATTTTTGGGAAATGACAACCGAATCAGGCCACGTGTGAACCAGAACCTTATCCCGTACAAAAGAGTTATTGTTCTCATCTGTGTGCAATTCGTTATCTTAACCTTTGTTGATGATGGCTCAATCATTGGCTGGCTGGCGTGCTCTTATGAATTATCCAACTTACGTGTGTTTGTTGGCTGTTTTACTGCCGTGTCTTTTTGTTCTCATAATCTACATATATTATAGCACGTCACTCTGCAGTGTGCCCGGCTTTAGTTGGCCGTATTGCTTCATAGCTGGTTCTAAGGACACGCCTTTTTAAAATATTTATTTGCAACAAAACTCAGTCATCCTCTCTTTTGGGCACATGCAGGTATACTTACCCACCATACACATAATGCAATCCAATTAGGTTCATATCTGTATGTTGTGTCTCTACTGTGACTTGTCTCCACGCTTTAATGTTCAAAAAGCTCTTTATTCTTCTCACACTGCCTGTGCTGCAGCACCTCTTTTCACCCTCTGTCTGAAACCAGAGCCCAGTCTGCTCTGATTGGTTAGCTGGCTGGCTCTGTTGCGATATGTCAACCGCTTAGAGATGTCCCGCCCCTTAGCCTATCACGTAAAATGTGCTGGAGTGCTAGCCAATAGAAGCCCGGGAGTTACATATAGTGTTGTCTAGGTGGCGTGTGGCACAGTGGATAGAGCCTTGGTGTTGTTGGTCAGGGGGTCACAGGTTCAAACCCCACTGCAGTCAGCATGGCGTTGTGTCCCTGAGACACTTCACCTCAAAGTGCTCCTGTGGGGGATTGCCCACAGTATTGAGTATGTAAGTCGCTTTGGATAAAAGCGTCTAACAAGTAACATGTCATGTAATGTCTACATGTTAGTGATGTAAACAAGGGATTACAATGGAGGAATTTCAGGCAGTGGGGGGGCTGTGTGGGAGAGAAACTCCCTCTGGAGGGAACAGGAGCCTTTGCAGACCATGCACATGCTCAAAAACCTATATAACACACTTCAGGGAAGAGAAACACCTAAAAAGCACAATAGGTCCCTTCAAAGAATAAGCACAGTGCAACTTTAAGGGATACAATCCAATCTGTTCTGTCCTTTTATTGTAAAACCAATATAAAATGGAAAAAAGAGTCTCTGTGTCTCAGGTTAGAGTTCAATACAGAGCAAAGTGTATACTTGAACTAGGCAGATGGGAGGAAGGAAAAGAAAGGACTTGTTTACCTTTCCTCCCCTTCTGGGTGGAGGGGGATTCATTAGCTGCTGTGTAAATCAATCTGCTTCTCCTTAAAGGCCTGTCAATTTAGCCCTGATGCCTGGCAGCCTGACATCGCTCACTGGATATTTAACTTGAAAGCCAATTAATCATCATGATTAATTCACTCACAAACCACATGGAACTGTTCGACTTCACCTTATGGAATAAGAGACGAATTCTCCGGACTTGAAAAAGAGGGAAATCAGAAGTACTGCGAGTCTCACAGCTCCATTCACTCGTGATCAGCCTCTCGATACACAGTTTCAGCTGTAACTCCAACCCTAAAAAGCCCCATCTTTCCACCACAAACCCGTCTCATGCACACACGGTGCACGGCTATAGAGTGATGCTTGTAATTGGCTTTGCTCTTGAAATCTATAATGTTAACATAGGCTTGAACTGTGAATATAAATTTGCTTGCACATATAATGAAGTAAGTCCCCCGTGTAGAAAAAACAGCACATTTTCCGACATTACTTCCCGCATGTTGGCTGGCTAATATTTTCTTAGCTTAACTTAATATTTCTTCGTGTTTCTCAATGGAAAAGGGGATCACACGTCAGGAAAGTGGAGTTTGAATATGTATGCCATTCAGCACGTTATCACTATCTACCCAAGTCGCCGCTGAGTTAATGGAAATGACCTAAAGTGTGTGCTGAGTTACTGAGAAAGACGGTTCTGCTATCAGCACAAAAAGATGATTTCCCCGCTCATTATTTTGCCATACATTTAGTTTGATGGTTTTAAGTGAGCCTTGGGTGGTCCTATAGCCGTAACACTGGAAATCACACCTTCAAAATAAAAATAAAATCTCGAGGTGTCATTACTGATTCTGCACATTGTGTCTCGAGGCTGACTCAACAAAGCAAGGAAGTCAAAGGTTGAATGATTCATGACACAGATTGGCTGACTGATGACTTCCTGTTCCAGCCGCCGCGTTACAGCCGTGTTCTCGACGAGGGCAGCAGATCAATCAATCAGTCATATCCCTCCTGACAATAGCGATCCATTGTGAGCATTTTTTTGTAGTTGCAGTCTAATCACTTTTGAAGCCGCAAAATGATCGGCGTCGTTGTGGAGTCCAAGTGTAAATGCAGACACCTCGGCTGCCAGACTCAGCACATTTCACTCTGTCTGTGCAGCATGCTCAAGGCAAAGGACTCTTTGTGTGCCGGAGCATCTGTTAAACACATGTCACAACTTTGAATTATGCCTGAGGTACACATGCAGACTGGACTCTGAACAGTTTTCTGCCCACAATTACCTTCATGAGATGCATGTCGAGACGTTAGAGTTTGCTGGAATGTATTGTTTTAAATCTTCTACGATTAACATGTTATATCAACAACGGATCTGATAACTAACGAGGGGCAGTTATAACGACAACTCCATAGAAATATCACCCCTCTGCTCTAAAGCGCTTCATACTGTGGCATCTTGTAGCTTATTCTTTAGGTTTACTTTCCTCAACTTCACTTTTTAGCAATATTTTCTGCAGCAACAAAACAAAATGGGACGGGTGGCGCAGTGGTCTGTGCGTTTCATCATCAGATCAAGGGGGCGTTGGGGAACTCCAGTTCGAAACCCACTCCCGCCCCACTGCGTCAGGCCGTTGTGTCCTTGGGCAAGACACTTCACCCGAATTTTCTCCTGTGGGTATTGTCCACAGTAGATGACCATGTATGATCTGTATGTGTAATGTGTATTTGTAAAGTGCTTTGAGAGTCATTGATAAAGCGCTATAATAAAATATAACGATTATTATTATAAAACAAAAGCGCTACAAAACTGACTTAATCCACAAGATATTCGCTTAAGGAGAAGTAGACCAAAACAGAGCAAAAGAGAATATTGGACTTGCAGGATGCATGACACATAACAGAATAAACAATAATACACATTGTCTCTGAGGTCATTGTTAATCACAATTGCCCACACATTAGTGTGTTTATCGCGGCTTAAAACATTAAGGTTTAATACTTTCTCTCTAAAGCTACCGTTCCAAACTATTTGAGGACCTGACAGCACCGTTTTATACAATTAAAGTTATATACGTTTTATGTCTTCAGGGACAAAGAAAAAAAGAAATATAGCATCCTTATTCTTAAATATCTGGTCAATTGGTCAATTGGTCTGTAAAGCGTCTTTGAGCACCTGGAAAAGCGCTAACAAAATAAATCTATTATTATTATTATTATTATTATCATTAATTGTATCAGTTGTTATTGGTCAACTGAATCCAAAGCTGTGTTCAGCTCGGGCAAACTCGAGACTAATGCTCGGCTAAGAAAATCACCTGTAACCCTTGAAGTCCTCCAAGACATGTGACCCAAACAAACTCAACGAACGAAAAAATAAACTGTAAATCAAGTATTTTTCGTACCACTTGGGCTATAGTCTCCTTTATCAATATATTACAGGGTGGTTTACATGGTCAGAAATAAAAATGTTCATCCAGTATGTACAGATGGGATGGCAGGGATTCTGCAAGTGGGATATACCTTCCAACTTTAAAGCCATAGTTAACAGATATGTGTCACTGGATTAACCATTTTGTATCCTTGTTCTTCCTCAAATAAACACTTAAAACATGTTTTCTTTATGCCACAATAATTAGATAAGCTGAAACAAAATAAAGTTGATCAAACACATTAGACCTAACCCTAACCCTATTTTCATTAACTGATCCACCTCTCTGGATAGACAATAACCCAACATACACACAACACACACACACTCACACACACAACCAGCCTCTGCTCCGAGCTGTCCACCACACCGTCTCCAGCCTCTTTTTGAAGAGCAGGACATGAAAGCCACGGCAGACCTTCCACGTGGGCTTGTATCGGATCTTAATTAAAAAGCCTTGCATATTATTTGCTGTAACAAAGGGACATTTGGGGGTTCATTTAAATCCAATTAGGCCAGTGCTGATGTCTCAGGAGATGAGAGAGTAATTGCTGTTTGAACACCCAGGTCTTTGTTTCCGGGCTCCAGCAGATTGATAAAGGCAAAAAGCGCACAATGTGGAGCGACTGGAGACGGGACCTTACTGTAAGAAGGCTCTCACACACCCCACACACACCCCACACACACCTCACACACCAAATAACAAGACAATTAGGAGCATGAAAATTGTTCCTTGTTGTGCCGAAAAAAATGGTGATTGAGCCCCCTGTGCTGCAGGTGTAACCAAAAAGATCAGGGGAGTTAATTGCTTCAGTCATTACTGTCCTATGCCTCATGCAGAGAGCCTCAGCATAATCAGAGTGCACACTGTTACGTAGTGTATCATTTCAAGAAAAAAAGATTCCCGTCATAATTAGATTATTCTCTCCCCACTGGTTCATCCGCTGCTAATGGCATTACTGATCGAGGAGAGGCTCAGGTGTTCCCTGCAATTGGCCAAGGTGGGTGGTGGTCAATAACTACACACCCCTCCCCCCCCCCTCCGCACGCACGCACGCACGCACACACACACACACACACACACACACACACACACACACACACACGCACACACACACACACACACATTCTGTTCTTTAAGAGAAATACACTTCTGGGAAACAGATATTTGCTGAATGGAGACGCGATAATGTCCTTGTCGATTGCAGCCAGATTCAACAGTACACAATGACCTATATCTTCAAACAATGCACACACAATGCACACACAATGCACACACACAGGCCATGATCTCTCACCTTTAACCTGAGCGTCTATTATTGATCGTGTCTGGCTGAGTCTGGTACACCGGCGGCCCTAACCGGTGAGGAAAAGGACATTTGTTGGGATAAAGTGATATCTGTAGGTTATAGTATTTCACAGTTGACTTCGAATCCCAATTAAAGAAGATTTGATATTTAAGTATCTGTGTTTATTCACTCTCAAGAGTGTATTTTGAACGTTACCACCGTACGATGTGTGGTGAAATGTTGTTGCATCAAACTCCCAGGCAGTGCACAGAATGAACACATGTATCAGTTCAAAATGTAAAACACACAAATAATATAACACACATAGTAAATATAAAGTCAAAAGAGAGCGTGGAGGGAACAGTAAAGATAAAGTGACAGCAGTATATCAATTAATTTATATATTGCGTTATATTTACCCCTTTTCATTGCATTTTCACAGCGCTCAAAAATTCATAAACTTTCGGAGGATTTCAATCAACAGAAAATTACCTGGCAGATTTTGAAAATGCATTATAGTCTGTTTTAACCCAGTGTCACACAGGGTTCGTCATACTTCTTTATCTATTTGATACCAATATCCCTCTTTCCCCCGACAAAAAGACCCCCACAACACACACTACTGTGAGGGCAACAAACGAGCAGTGTTAAAGAATCCTCCTCTGTGGTGAATTAACACAAAGTAATCTGTCTGAAACTGTGATCCATCACTGTGTCCGTGCTTAATGCATGCTCATGTAATTAAATGACCGGATCAATACCCCACTGAGCTGCCGGTACCTTACAGCTGAAGATGAAGACTGAAGAAAACATCCGTCCTGCCTCTGCCTTTCTTTGTGTTTCCTCTCAGCTCTCAGTGGTCACTCCTCTCAGGTGAAGTCAAACCTCTTGACGCATGTTGACCTCCCCGAGCTCTCTGGAGGCGCTCCTTTAGCTCAGGGGGGGGGGGGCACAGACAGGACGCTAAAACACACAGCACAGGTCACATCTGGGGATATGGAGGCCAGAGGTTGAAGGGCAGGTTACTGGCTTTGGGCCAAGGCATCGGAGGTCAGTGTCTGAGTTGTAATCCTCACCCTGCCCTTGGCCTTGAGCGATCAATAGGGTCTCTGCTCACCACAGCAAGCGATCAATGAGATATTTACATTTAGCACAGTCACTCAGACACCCATTGTTTCCCCAACCCCCCATCTATCGGCTGCCTATGTTGTCTATATTCTCCGTCACACTTCTCTGTCTTTCCTTTACTCGTCCTTCAGAAAGCAGCTCACTCATACTGTAATAATGTCCACTAACGAGGACATATGATTATCTTTTTCATGTTCGAATGACATGTCTCCATGTTTTAATGTTCAAAAAGCTGTTTATTTTTCTCACACTGCCTGTGCTGCAGCACCTCTTTTCACCCTCTGTCTGAAACCAGAGTCCAGTCTGCTCTGATTGGTTAGCTGTTGTGATTGGTCAACCGCTTAGAGATGTCCTGCCCCTTAACCTATCAAGTACAATGTGTTAGAGCGCTAGCCAATAGAAGCGTGAGTAACGAAGTAGTCCAATGGGGGCGTTTCAGGCAGGGGGGTGTGGGAGAGATGGAGGACAATTTGGGATTTTAGCCTTTGCAGCCCATTGACATGCACACCTGAAAACCCTAAAAAGCCTAAAAGGGCCTCTTTAAATCTTTTGTCTGAATCTAACATGATGTTCAACATGATTTTTTATTTGTCGTTAAAGTTGTACCTGTTAGTTGTGTGTCGGGCTTGAATCCTTTACATTCTGTACCAGAGATCTTCAACACATTTCAATAAATGCAATCTTTATTTCAAGTGTTATGGATCAACATTTCAGTGCTCGGCCTTCTTTAGGGCAACGATTGAGTTGTGAGTGTGTGGCTTCTCACTCCCTTCTTTGATGCACTTCAACACCTCATTATATAGTGTTCCCTCGGAGCATCAGAAGCTTACATTGAAGGTTTTTCATTATTGTGATGATGCTGGAAAAATGTCCTTCAATATGACTGATGTCAAGTAGATGCCTGGTCGCTGTTCAGTCACCACCTGCCTCTACTACTGCAGTATTATTCTATTATGTTATGGCCAAAAGACAACTGAACCACTTTGTCTCTTTCCCAATACCACTGTGGACAATGTTATTGACTTGATGGCGGCTATAGTCAATATATTTATATTAACAATGACAACTATATGACAACCTATTTGTAAAAAGTGGTGCTAATAGATGAACACACACATTATCACCCAACTCCCCAGATACACATCGTCTTTGAGGTCATTAGTTTACGGCCTGCACCTTTACCGTTGCTGCCTGTTTTTATACATCTTTTATGAGCTGTCTAAAATGTCACTTTTGTATGAAATTGGAGGAATGATGAAAGCCACCATGAGATCAAGACCCTGCAAAACCTCATCAGGTGGGCTGTTGTAATATCAGATCTTTTTTTTTGGCTGGTCCTGATGAACGTCCGTGTGTATTAGAGTCGGCATCCTGTGATTTCAGCACGGGTAAAATGCTGTTCTGGACTTTAAATGAAAGAGGAGAACAGTGAATATCTCATTCCTGGCCTCCCTCTTGTCCAGACGGGGGTAAAGTCTAGCAATGTATTTCATAGATTGAAAAGTAAGATATTTTCGTTCTAACAGCCTTCAGTGATTAGTCTCCATTCATCACTTTTTATCTGGTTTCCTGTTCTTCCCGTGAGCTCCCCTCTCTTTCACCGCGCGTTGCTGCTATCATGAACATCCTGCCGTCCTCTGCAGCTTCTCCCTGTGACATGGGACATTTAGACAAACCCAAGCTTCGTTGTTTGGACAGTGTTTCCTATTAAATGGCCCTTCCTTTATATTCACACATGGTACATTTCCAGTCCCAGAGCAATTATACACATGACTACACTTGGAGCTAAAGGAACAGGCTGAATCTTTATCACCAGCCAAAGAGCAGCAGCACTGTGAGCCTCCTGCCTTCTGTGATGCGTCTGTACTCCCAGTCAAAGAAGAGGGAATATTATTTGGTTCTAATCGAATCACCACGACTCGGACAAGACGAGATAACATGGAGCTCAATTAGCATTTTGCATTTGTTGCAAAAATCCCTCACACTGAAAACGCTGAGACTATTATTCACTGCATCCCAAAGTTCATTTAACTTTGTGCTCTAACATCACCTCATAGCTTTGAATAAAGGACTTGCAGAGCGACGATGACAATAGAAAAATACAGAGCCAAGTCCTCACTCAACCTTGAGGTTAGCTGCTGTTTCTTATCAAACCTTTTTTTTTATCAGCCTTCCTGAAAATGTGTTTCTTGGGTTTACTTTACATAATCGAAGACCTTCGTTATTAGAAATCAAGATTGGCAAACTGCCATGATATTTTGTAAGGAAATGTACGGTCCACTTGTATCTCAATATCCAGTCTACTCCATGGATCGGCACAATGATTAGGATTCAGCCTGACGTACTGTGGAGGAAGGTTAATCAAGAGGTTTTTTTTTGTAGTTGTCTTTATGACAAATGTCAATATAGGTTTAAATGAGATTTTACATCTTATTCACTCGGATTTTTGGATGTAGTTTTAAACACTTGGTAACATCGTAAAGTGAAACAAAAACAAGCCGCAACAGATACAGTTGGTTATGTGTGGGCAACAACACACTTGGTTTGATTGATAAAAACATCAGTGTTTGGCTTAAAATAAGTCAATTGTCACTTTAATTAAAGGTGGGGTAGGTAAGTTTCAGAAACCGGCTCGACACTTTTTGTTATATTCCATGGAATGCTCTTAACATCCCGATAGCAATGACTATCTTAAGTGCTTTGACAAAAAATCCATAAAAAATGTTCATCTGTAGAAGCCGTAATACTGTAAAAAGTACAACCAATCGGATGGCCTTGGATGGCCTACCTGCCTGTCAGCCTTCCATCGGGGCACAAACTGATCTCGTGCCCTCATTGGTCATGTGCGCGTTCGTGTGTGTTGGAGGAGGGGCTCTGTAAGGAAGTGGCAGATTTTCTCCGGTTGTGTATTTTCAAATTCTAGCGATCTCGAGCCGGTTTCTCAAACTTACCTACCCCACCTTTAAGATCAACATTTTAAATAGCTAGATACAAACACTGTCTCTTGGGTGAAAGTCCAATGCTGGTTTAATCCATTCTAACCTCCTCCATATGTGAACTTCTGCAAAACATGATTACAAACATATATTTGATACTCCAAAATGCATACAGATTAAATAATTCCTTTTCCATGATATGGGAAATAGACAAGCTGTTAAACGTCATATTATCCAGCTTCCTATGCCCCTCTTCATTCTCGATATCACTTGACGTAAATGAAATCTTAGAAAGTTATGTAGAACAAACCTGCCCCAAAAGAAATGGCTTCCACTTTTAACAATCCTTCCTTTCCGATATCTCCAGCTCTATGCGGTGTCGGAGCATCCTGCAGCATCTGGGATGAAGGCAGGACGTTTGAAGACGAGGAAAGATGTTTGAACCGGCACCCTGTTTCCAGTGTCCCAGTGGGGGGTGTATACGAGAAGGCAAGTCATGTATTATTTAAAGTCGGATCTTCCTTTGTGCTTGATCAGGGTTTGATGGAGAGAGGCTGTGACTGCGGCTCCTTCAGAGCAGCCATGTGTTCAGGAATGAAGGTGAACTTGCTACCTCCACAAGAAACTCGGTCAATACCGGCACACTCTGAATGCCAAGTGCAGGTGAATGTATTGTACATGCACACAGACAGATCATGTCATCGGAAAACTCCAGTGCATTACATTATTGGACAGCTGTGGGATTACCTGCAGTCCTCGTGGAGTTGTTTTAAAGCGCTAATAGACCAGAGCGCATGAGTATTGGTAATGTGTCAACACCACAGGGAGCTGTGTTTTAGCCAATCTCTAATTAAAGCAGAAGCTCCAAGCAGCGTGTTCAGCAAACGAGCCGTAGCTGACACTCTCTTTAAGTCATTAGCCGCTCGTAGCCACGGCAGCTTGTTAGCAGAGAGGGCTCACACTCTCTGGTGATGTGGATCAGTTACTCCTGTTAAAAGTGGAACATGAATTCAGTTTATAAAGTGTTTAACTGCTGCATCAGACTGAATTATAATGCTCTAAAAGAGGTGTCTTTTATACCGGTAAACAAGGACTGTGTTAAAGGTCCGCTATATACTGTTTATCATCAATACATTACAGGTCTCAGATACAAAACATGTCTCTGAAGTGCTCCAAACACCAAACAGATCATTACCCATAATCCCCTCTGTTTCAGCCCTGTTTCCAAAGTGCTGATTCTCTGTCTGTTACTTTAGATGAAAATAAGGAGCCCCTCCCCCCACGCCCCTCTGAGAGAGATTTGGTTACAAAGAACACAATGGTGCTCTAGGAGGAGATTCAGGTGATAAGGTGGGGGGGGGGGGGGGTTACCTTGGTTGGTGATTGGCTAATGGTTACACAAGACAAAAAAAATCGTTATGACATCACAAAGTGGCCAAAATCTGATCAGCTCATTTTCAGACAGGTTTTTATATAAATGGATCAGGACAAAAAGAGAGAGAATCTTTCAGAATCTCTCTACGCAGAGGGGACACATGTTGATGTATGAAGACAGGAAAACATGGATTTTGCATAATAGGTGACCTTTAAGGATTATTAATTCAGCCTCTGGTTGCCTCTAATCAGTTAAAAAGGCCATTCTATTCTTTGGGGGGAGGGGGTTCTCTTTCCTGTAGTGTGTTATAGGTTTCTGTGCCAGTAAATGGTCTGCAAAGGCTAACATCTAAAAGTTCTCTCCAGAGGAAGTTTCTCTCCCACACTCTCCCCCCTGCCTGAAATGCCTCCATTGGACTCATCTGTTCACTTGCGTAACCTAGTGACATCACTATGTAACACCTGCGCTTCTATTAGCTAGCACTCAAACACATTAGTGATAGGCTAAGGGGCGGGACATCTCTAAGCGGTTGACGAATCACATTACATGTCATTTGTCTTTTATCCAAAGCGACTTCCATACATTCAGTACTGTGGACAATCCCCACAGGCTGTCGGGTGAAGTGTCTTAGGGACACAACGACATGCTGACTGCAGTGGGACTCGAACTTGCTATCCCCTGATTCCAAGTCCAGCACACTATCCACTGAGCCACAACCTCCCTATCACACAACAGAGCCGACCTGCTAACCAATCAAAGCAGACTGGGCTCTGGTTTCAAACAGAGGGTGAAAAGAGGTGCTGCAGCACAGGCAGCACCTCAGCTTTTTGAACCGAAAAGGGCACAAAATGCATGAACCTGAAAATGAGAATAATATGTCCTCTTTAACTCTTTCAATCTTGTTCAATTCTGTCTTTCACCAATCCTCCCTGGTCATTAAGAAAAACCCACTCTAGACTTTGTATCGTATTGAAATTTGGACTGAATGGACTGAATATTTGGGACAAGTTGAGCTCTCAGAGATGCAAAGCTCTAAAGAACCTTTTCTGCAGGTTTATTTATCCCTGGCTGGAAAAAGGAAATCAATAAGAGGAAATGGCTTTTACCTCGATTCACCTCAACAGAGTTCTTCATGAACGTTGTTCCCTTGGTCTGAAATAAAAATAAGCTTTCTTTTACCGAGGCTGCCTCTTTATCGCAGAACATTTACTTTATATTTGGTCAATGCTGTTTAGGCAATTAAGCTTTTTAAAAGTGTTAATGTTCTGTCGGTATGATTGACTCTCCATGTGGAGTTCAGATGTTCTGCAGGTGATGCAACTCTTAATTGCACACAGGTGTGAATTAAAGCGTTAATGTCGAGGAGTTAGTGTTTGAAAGTTTATCTTTTCAGTTTTTTAAGTCAAGTATAATCCTCTCTTAGAAAAACAATCATTGGTTTTGAATATCTTTAGAGTCTGTACCTTATCTGTCAGAGACGCCGTCGCATTGCTGCCTACACAGCAGGTTTGGACAATTTGGAAGAATGTGTTAAATAAGACGATATCTCTGGTTCTACTGCATCCAGATTTATTTTCAAACTGTCAACGATGTCTTAGATTGTAATAGGAGTGCAATACATACAGTGGGGCAAAAAAGTATTTAGTCAGCCACCAATTGTGCAAGTTCTCCCACTTAAAAAGATGAGAGAGGCCTGTAATTTTCATCCTAGGTATACCTCAACTATGAGAGACAGAATGAGAAGAAAAAAAAATCCAGAAAATCACATTGTCTGATTTTTAAAGAATTTATTTGCAAATTATGGTGGAAAATAAGTATTTGGTCAATAACAAAAGTTCATCTCAATACTTTGTTATATACCCTTTGTTGGACAGAGGTCAAACGTTTTCTGTAAGTCTTCACAAGGTTTTCACACACTGTTGCTGGTATTTTTGGCCCATTCCTCCATGCAGATCTCCTCTAGAGCAGTGATGTTTTGGGGCTGTCGCTGGGCAACACCGACTTTCAACTCCCTCCAAAGATTTTCTATGGGGTTGAGATCTGGAGACTGGCTAGGCCACTCCAGGACCTTGAAATGCTTCTTACGAAGCCACTCCTTCGTTGCCCGGGCGGTGTGTTTGGGATCATTGTCATGCTGAAAGACCCAGCCACGTTTCATCTTCAATGCCGATGGAAGGAGGTTGTCACTCAAAATCTCACGATACATGGCCCCATTCATTCTTTCCTTTACACGGATCAGTCGTCCTGGTCCCTTTGCAGAAAAACAGCCCCAAAGCATGATGTGTCCACCCCCATGTTTCACAGTAGGTATGGTGTTCTTTGGATGCAACTCAGCATTCTTTCTCCTCCAAACACATCTAGTTGAGTTTTTACTAAAAAGTTCTATTTTGGTTTCATCTGACCATATGACATTCTCCCAATCCTCTTCTGGATCATCTAAATGCTCTCTAGCAAACTTCAGACGGGCCTGGACATGTACTGGCTTAAGCAGGGGGACGCGTCTGGCACTGCAGGATTTGAGTCCCTGGCGGCGTAGTGTGTTACTGATGGTAGCCTTTGTTACTTTGGTCCCAGCTCTCTGCAGGTCATTGGCTAGGTCCCCCGTGTGGTTCTGGGATTTTTGCTCACCGTTCTTGTGATCATTTTGACCCCATGGGGTGAGATCTTGCGTGGAGCCCCAGATCGAGGGAGATTATCAGTGGTCTTGTATGTCTTCCATTTTCTAATAATTGCTCCCACAGTTGATTTCTTCACGCCAAGCTGCTTACCTATTGCAGATTCAGTCTTCCCAGCCTGGTGCAGGTCTACAATTTTGTTTCTGGTGTCCTTTGACAGCTCTTTGGTCTTGGCCATAGTGGAGTTTGGAGTGTGACTGTTTGAGGTTGTGGACAGGTGTCTTTTATACTGATAACGAGTTCAAACAGGTGCCATTAATACAGTTAACAAGTGGAGGACAGAGGAGGCTCTTAAAGAAGAAGTTACAGGTCTGTGAGAGCCAGAAATCTTGTTTGTGTGTAGGTGACCAAATACTTATTTCACCAAGGAATTTACCAATTAATTCATTAAAAATCCTACAATGTGATTTCCTGGATTCTTTCCCCCCATTCTGTCTCTCATAGTTGAGGTGTACCTAGGATGAACATTACTGGCCTCTCTCATCTTTTTAAGTGGGAGAACTTGCACAATTGGTGGCTGACTAAATACTTTTTTGCCCCACTGTACACTTATTTTTCTCTCTCTTTATTTACAGTGCAATAATAAGATATGTGTTCACTCTGTTGTGCATCACATGAGTTCATCCATATGCAGTTTTCCAAGAATCCTTTACGTTGGCAAGGCCTTGATTCTCTATTCAAATAGAAATGAATGTAGAATGAAATGAGGAAATTGAAAGACAATCTGCGGTTTACTTCAGATAATGTTTGAATAATTATGTTTATGTTTGGACATGAGGAGGCCCTCAGTGTTACTGCAAAGTGCTCTGAGAGGCTGCTAGCTTAACCTTGGTCTTCAAACATATTGTTACCAAGCAAAGTATACACTTTAAAGAGACGCATACATTTGGATGGAAACCCCATTCCTCTTAAGGTCATATGTTGTTCTAATTCCTCTTTACAGTAACTCACAGCCATTAGGAGAGCTATGCATAAGTGCTCTGCATGGACAAAGGCTGCCAACCCAGAAAGGCTGCATTTGAATAACAAATTCAAACAAAAAAGCAGGTTAACCTTCAAGCTATGCTGTACATTGATTCAGTCTTAAATATGCATTCGGAAGATTTATTGTCCTGCGTTGATAGGCCTGTGCAGTTGGGCAAACGTCACCTAAGACGCTTTTCCCCTTCCTTTCTCTTGTCAACGCTCTGATCTAAAATCAAGATGATCCATCATTGTGGCACATAATGCAAAAAAAAGATATTAAACTCATTCTGAGAAAATGTATTCCATGGGACTGAAATGAGAATAAAATGCTGCTTAAGCATTTAGTGAAGGTTAAAAAAGGAAAAGACTGAAGGTGACGCACCTTGAAACCTGACAATCATAATAAGTATTCAGTCATGTTTTGATGAATGGATTTTAACTAGTGGTGCACGATAATTATCGGGCCGATAATTATCGGTCCGATATTAGGATTTATGACGTCATCCCGATAAACCTGATAACAGTATTAATAGCCCCGATAATATACAATATATTTTTTGGGTAAAAAAAAAGAAAGAAATCCTGGATTGGGATGAGGGGCGCTTGTTTTTCACTCGGCTCCTCCCGTTTTGCCAGTACTGTGGTATAGTAGTTTAGGGAGAGGGGAGTTTTTCACAAATCCAGCGCTCCCTAACTCATGCCTGGCTGTGATGTAAATGGTGTGCGGCCGTGAAGCCAGGACAGTAAACAAACATGTCGTCGGTAGTATGGGACTATTTCAAAGTTTCAGAGTTAGATAGTTCGCTTGCTATTTGTATTAACAAATGCAATGCGGAAGTTCCACGAGGAGGGAAAAAGGCAACGAGCTACAATACTTCCAAACTGATCAGTCGCCTGAAACATCGCCATCGCTACGATGGTGTGTTAACAGCGTACGAAGACGCCTGCGCTGCTAAACTAGCGGCGAATCCAAAGCCAGCTGCAAAGGCACCGGGGCTTTTACCTATCGACGAGGCTTTTGAAAAAGGCAAGAACTTTCTTTGGGAAAATAAATATGGTCACTTTGAAGTCAAAACTGTTCTTGGCTTTGCTTTGTTCATAGTAGTAATGCTCATGTCATTTGCTCACTACTAGTCTTTTTTTTACCACCAGGTGTGCAAAAACTACAGGTACATTTAATATATATATATTTTATATTATTATCGGTTATCGGTATCGGTCTTGAGAAGCAGGAAGTTATCGGTATCGGTATCGGTTTCAAAAAACCAATATCGTGCATCCCTAATTTTAACTGTATTAAAATGCATATTTTATTTACTGAAACTGATGAAAAGGGTGTATTAATTTTTCCTAAAAGATGACATGTGCGGTAAAGTATGACTTGCAAATCATTATTCTAATAATACAGAAGAAAGTTCATCTTATTACAGTATAAAAATCAGTCAGATAGATAGATAGATAGATAGATTGATAGATAGAAAGATTGATAGATTGATAGATAGATAGATAGATCGATAGATGGATAGATAGAAAGATTGATAGATTGATAGATAGATAGATATATAGATAGATAGATCGATAGATGGATCGATTGATAGATAGATTGATAGATAGATAGACAGACAAATGCCAAGATGCTCAAAAGCCGGTCGCTAAGGGCAACCTGTTCAGCCCCCATTGCTCATCCCAGAGGCTCAGATATCTCCATGCCAACCAGCAGGTGTCCTGTGTGCCCATGAGCAAGACACTGGTACGACACACAGGTCAACACAAAGAGACACAAAGAAAAAAAGTATCCATTTCCAACAACAGTGTGATGGTTGCTGTTGTTGTTGCTCAGCTGGATGTTGATTCTCGTTAGGAACTCTAATAGACCCTTTTTTATTTAGTTAATTAATTATATTGATTTAAAATAAATTCAGAAAAATAAAGTTTGAGTATTTTGACATGTGGTGATTTCTTTGTGTTGTTTATCTTTGTAAACTGAATATTTAAGGATGGTTTGCTCATGCAAATGAACACATATGAAGCCCTCACATCTGTCTCTGGGATTAGCTTTTATTATTGCATTATTATGTCACTATGTTTGACATTTATAATTAAAATAAAGGTTAGTTTCAGCCCTTGAGTGAAGTATATTTTATATACATACACATATACCTTTATTTCAAATACCAATTTTTATGATTTCTGTGTTTTGGAGGTTTTAGTAGTGGTAGTACTTTTAGTAGTACATCCAATAAAAATAGAATAAAATACATTTATTTATGACAGAAAAGCAATGAAAAATACTCTGATGTTCTATAAATGAGCTGCAAAGATCCATATGGTTTTTATCTTAATTTGAACGATAACTGTTATGCTTTGTCCAAGAGAGAGAGAGAGAGAGAGAGAGAGAGAGAGAGAGAGAGCGAGAGAGCGAGAGAGAATGTAACATTTAAACCCACAAATGGTTTAAACATGCACAAATTCAAATGTGTCAGTATGTAAATCTCAGAGTCGTCATTAATGTGTTTGCTCGTGGCTCCCAGAAAATAAGGTGATCTGTGATTATTCATATCCTTCAGAGGAGTGATTAAATATTCCTTATACCCTCAGAGCAGCGAAACAAATGAACCACGGCCTCGTTCTAACACGAGCTGACAGATCTTTTAAATAATGTTTATTTATCATTGTTAACATTTACCAGCCTGCGTTTGGTCCCTCTGGTGCCCCCCCCCCCCCCCCCCCCCCCGAAGCCTCTCCTCAGCTGGCATTTCCTTTTTCACTTTTTAAAACTTTGCAGAACTTCAGATTGTGTTTATCCACTTGTCTCCTCTTCAATGAACAAGAAAGAGAAAGGTACCTGACTTCTATTTACTGCTCTCTTTTTATTTCTAATTGAGTGCAATACTTTGTTTTACATGCTGCTCTCACAAACACATTTCCCAATTTGGGATTAATAAAGTATATATCTTATCTTACTTTCCACATCCTACTTTATTATTTTACTCCACTACATTTCAAATAGCTTATTTGGCACATTTCACAGATGTAGTTACTAGCTACTATGCAAAATGAATACAACATTTGAAATCCACTAATTTATTATCATATTTAATTTAATTTAATTTCATTAATTTGTTCCACTCATGGTACATAATTCATACATTGCCTGTACAGAAGTAGTGTGAGAAGAGAGAAGAAACGCTTACAGGTTAAAAAACACATTATTATTATTATTATTATTATTATAGGTTAAGTAGTGATACAATACTGTATCAAGTCATTTAAATAAACCCTACCTTTGCCAACTGCAACATTTAAGTGATGAACACATTAATGCATCAATAATTGTAATGTGTTCATTTAAAATATATGGTGCTTGAATGGGCCATTGTGCACAATTTTACTTTTAAAGTAGATTTTGATGCTAAAACTTCTGTACTTTTACTTAAAGTGGACCTATCATGCTATATTGGGAAAATATATTGTAGGGCCATACCTATACACAACATGTCTGTGAAGTTTTTTGCTTAAAATACCAAACAGATCACCCATTGTAGCCATGCCTCGTACTGCTCAAACCCCTCTTTTGCAGCCCTGTTAGAGAAACGCGGATTTTGGGTCCCTAGCTTGAAAAAAAAAGAGGAGGCGGAGCTAATGCCTGATCAGAATTCTACCGGAGATAAAGTTAAATTCTGCTGTGATGAAACGCCATCCTGTTCTAAACCACATCAAGGATTATTTCTGAAACAGTATGGAGCTCAAATGCTTTTTCTCTTGCGGGTTTATCACGAGTCGAGTTCCTTTTTTTATTTCCTGCTTTTTAAACACATCTACAGTACAGGTTAGCGAGTGTTAGCGAGGCTTGCTAATGTAAACAAAGAGGAGATTACGTCCAAAACACGTCAGGCATTGTTTCTGATAGCAATTTTCTGTGGGTCCGCTGCCGATTTGACGTCAGATCGGCAGCAAATCTGTATCCGCTCGTTGTACCCCTGTTTTTAAAAGATTTGGGTACGGAGGAAAAGAGAGGGTTTTATTTTCTACTGGCATACATCAAAAACTGCAGTAAATATATAAAGAATAGACACTGAACATGTATTGCGTGTGCCAGGTGTGATCCATGTGGGGGGAGGGGCACATAAGAGCGGGAAATGTGTCAAATTGTTATGTTTGTGTGTGTGTTTGTGTGTGTGTTTGTGAGTGCCAGGTGTGATTCACATGGGGGGATTGGGCACATAAGGGGGGGACACATCTAGTGTGTGTGTGTGTGTGTGTGTGTGTGTGTGTGTGTGTGTGTGTGTGTGTGTGTGTGTGTGTGTGTGTGTGTGTGTGTGTGTGTGTGTGTGTGTGTGTGTGTGTGTGTGTGTGTGTGTGTGTGTGTGTGTGTGTGTGTGTGTGTGTGTGTGTGTGTGTGTGTGTGTGTGTGTGTGTGTGTGTGTGTGTTTATCCGGGAACACCATGGGTGTTACAAAGTTGACTAAATCATCCAAAATTCTATGAAAGTGGTGATCAGCCATTTTATATGTTCAAATGTCTACTGTGAAGGATATCATAAAGCCTTAATGCAATCAAAAAACAAACAAACAAGTTATGACTGATGAAAGTAGTAAATCGGTCAGACCCGAAGAGAACAGGAGGGTTAAGTCAGCAGATGCGTGTTTAGAAAAGGAAATACTATAATGCTACTTTTACTCAAGAAAATTGAGTAAATACTCAAGTACTGCTTCCACCTCTGGTTTACACGAGCAGGAGAAAGGAAAGGGCAAAGTGAGGAAAGAAATGTTCCTTGTTTTATTTAAGGAATGTTTATGGATCCCTCTTTCTAAAGTTTAAACACAACCCAATATATGTTGTATAACAAAGATATGAAAGTATAAGGGCAATCTAAATTGCATTTCAAACGTATAAATTCATAAATGAATATATGAACATATTCATAGTATCTGCATGAAGATACATAATTCACCGCTTTCTCCAACATCCAAGATAAGGGGATATCATTATACTTCAATTAATATACTCTTACCATTGCAAAACCGAAACACCACACTCTCTACACACACAACATTTTACTTTCAAGGAATGTCAGCCCTACTCGGGGTCAAAGGTATAATTTAGCAAGTTAAACCAGTATAAAAGCACAGCAGCCGCCGCCAGACGAGGACACACATGGAGCCTGATGGTGGACAAAAAGGATTGCAACATTACTCCTGCAAACTTTAACATTTAACTCGAGGCTTTAAGAAAGAAATGGACGGTTTGAGTCGAAGCTGCTGCTATATTTTAAAAGGAAATCAGCAGGTAAAGCATTTATTTTCTACTTTTTACAATGTGTTGCTTTCTGAGTGTTTCACCTTTACACTCACTGTCTGTTTTTGTATGAAAACATGAGAACATACTTCAAAATGACAACTACACTCAACATTTGTTTCAATCTGCTGAAGTACTACTTTTACCTTTTATTTTGTATTTTTAGCTTTTTTCCCACTTGTTTCTTTAGTTTATTCTATGGCAGTGTTCTCCACAGAAATGTCCTTTTTTTGTGAGTGTATTTGCGTCTAAATCAGAAGCTATAACTTTCGACATCACCTTCGTTAAATCCAGCCGACGGGGTTCTAATCTCTGCACAGATGTAGTTCAAGTGTTAATAATAGGCCCCGCTGTAGCTTTGCTGTAATTTCAATACATAATACATCATGTTTCTCTAATGAGGTGAGGTTGCATATGAAGTAACTCTTATGAATACACATGAAGAGTGAAACAAAGAGGGTACGAATCATTTCAGTGGTTACATTAGAATTGTATATTTTAGATCGGTTAAATATGGTAAATAGTGTTTATTTGGCTGAATTAATTGACTCATGCTGACATGCTTAAGACTAACAGATATGACAGGGCGCTCTTGTAAAATAGGCATTAATAAACATGTGTAACATTAAAACAGGCTGAGGGACAGCGGTTCAGCGGTGCATAGCTATTGTGCCGATGAAGAGCTGAAAGGAGAATCAGAGGATTACAACTATCGTAAAAATACTGTTGAAACATTTTGGTTCCCTTACATTTAATAATATATATATATGTGTATAGTTTCTGGTCATGTTATGAGTTCTGTGTAATATGAGGTAATGAATTATGTTGGAGAAAAAAAGGATCATGTCTTCAAATTTTAAAGGATTACAAATATATTTAGTTAAAAACCGTTTCAGAAAAGGCAAAAAGCTTCAATTGTTAGTTGAGCATAATTACTTACAACATTATGTACAAATGTGAAAAACAATTGTTGTTTTTTTAAATAAATGTAATCTCATTAAGCTCTTTAATTAACCCTTAGATGCACAAGTGACTGGACCCTACACTCTTCCATAAGTGGGTCAAAAAGGACCCGTATTAGAATAATATGTGTTTTTATGCCATTTTTGTCATATTGGTTAAGTATATGTAATCACTTGTATAATATTTAGTATTATATTTTGGTTCACACTAGAAATATTTAATATGTAATTGTTCACTATTTATAATTGTAGACATTTTTTTTTACATTTTGAAGAAAAAAAGAAATTCCATAGAAAATGCATGCGGGTCACTTTTGACCCACTTATGGAAGCTTGAGGTAGAAATACGAAAACTATAATTTCTTAAAATGTAAACTTAAAATTGTAATGGCATGATATCCAAAACATGTTTTTTGAGGAATAGCTGGAATATGAAATGATTAAAAAAAATGTAATTGCAAAGATACTTCAAGAAAACCACCTCACCAGGTCAAAAAAGATCCACTTATGCATCTAAGGGTTAAACAATATTAATTGCACTTTATCTTTTTTTGGGTTAAAATCACCTCATAGAATTTTGATCCCGTGCGATTTATCTATATAAAATGTACAACGTATGATTAAATATATTGTAAACATATATTGGTGTCAGTGGCCACTTACAGTAATTAAGTATAACTATTTATACCTTTTAAGTTTAAAATGCCTAGTTTTTGTTGACAAAATGTACTTTAATTAATATGTTTTATTATTGTACTGTACTACACTGTTTTAACCATAATCCATAATTAAAATAACATAATTGATAGAACAGCCTCCGCTGTGCTCCAACACTGCATAAGGAATGATATGCAAGAGCCATGTTTGAATATTCATGAGCGAATCCATGGGCTGTTTGTACCGAGCATTAATGAGCGGCTCCAGGGGAAGCTGCGCCCAAATAAGGAGTCAGGCCTGAAAACATGGAGTATGGAAACAGAGGAGCTCTTCCTCACATCACAACATTCAACCGGTCCGGGATCAAGTCTTCATAAAGTGTTTTAATAAGTAAAAGTAAAATAAAGAAAGCTTTGTTGCACAGTTTCTCTCTGCCTGCCACAACATGAGGGAATCAGACTGAACTGATTATTTTATAGGTCTCACTTTGCTTTATTTTCTTCCCATTGATGTATATATTGTATCTTATATTATTTTGTCTCTATATTTAAATTCTTAGCTTCCTCTTTTTATTGTTTGGCTTTAATCTGCTGTTTGTGAATGTTGTGTCACATAAGGGGTCGAGAGAGGGGACGAGGGGTGGGTTGTGTTTGAGTTGAATTGTTTGCTACTGTTGAAAATAAAGTATATCGTTTTACTTGTAAAGGAAACACTGTATTCGACTTTTGTTCAAAATGTGTATTAAAAAAACAATATACTCAAAATGTATATCTGGGTTTAGATGTTTCTTGTAGTTGTACAATACTGTATGTCATTGTAGCTATTTAAATGGATTTGAAAGTAAGAAAACACAGAGTTATAACACAGTATGGATCTCCCAAACAGCATGCCATGCTACATACTTAAAAGATTACAAACCTTTGGCAATATTGTTAGTAATTGTGTTTGTGCCAATTAAGCTATTTGAATTTAAATGTTGATTTAAAAGTGAATAATAATGAACCAAACACAGTTAAGATGTTGTAAACAGCATGATATATACGCACTTAAAGATTACAATGCATTGGCAATACTGTATGTCATTGTGTTTGTGCCAATAAAGCTATTTGAATTTGAATTTAATACAGTCTGGATCTCCCAAACAGCATGAGACGTACATAAATATGTTTACATATTTATTAAACACCAATAATAATAAGAGTAAACAATACTATATAGTACAAATTGTCTCAGAAAAGTGTCTTTGTTTAGGATTTGTAAGTATATATACGTGCCATTACAAATGTATGAATATTCAAGATGGCTGAAGAGTCCCAATCATCTCCTACACAGTTGCTCTGGCAGTTAGGAGAGGGCCGCTGAGAGGAGTTTTCTGTGAAAGTCATTAGCATGCCTTTGAAACAAGAGACCTTGAGTCTGAACAAGGGCTTTCCATACTCACTTTGGAATGTAATTTATATGCACAGACCGAGGTGTGAGGCCAGGGGATGTTGGGGGGGCAAAAAGGATCCACTTTATACAGGTGTAGCTTTCACCGGCCAACAAAGTAGATCCAGTTTTTACACACCAGTGAGTCCCTCTGAACCTGCAGACTCCACTAGATAATATTTGAAGATAATTGGATGTACTTTCTTATATTTCCTCTTGAAGAAATATGTTTCCCCGTCAAAGAGATTCAGTTCCCGGTAAAAGTGTTGATGCTCCATTGTTTGTTTGACGACCCGAGTTACTTTTGGTGCCAGTGCCACCGGTGACCTGTGCGCTCCACTCTCTGAATTATGCATGGTGATTATACGACGTAGTCCTCTGAATTGTATATCCTCACAATTATACAGCCCATTGTCTATTCATTATTTCAAAACGAATGGGAAATTATGTAAAACTATCTCTAAAGAGGAAAGCAGCGTGTAATATGACTTGCCATATTGTTCATGCAATTCAAATACTTTAGCTTTTTCCCAGAGTTGAAAGAAATCAGACTTGGATGAAATCTGACTTGCATGTCGTGTGGAATTATGGTACGTTTGGAAGATAAGCTATGATAACTACGTGCCATGAGGTGAGAGCAGTGAGGCAAAGAGGGGTTTCCAATTAACTTCCCTCAAGGTTAAAAATACAAGTGTTGACAGAGTTAAACTTATCTGCTTTTCTCCACCAGACGAGCAAAGGACTTCAGAAATGTCCCACAGCGAATCTGTCTCTTCTGTTCTGCTCCTCCACAGTCTGAGGGCTGTGTGGAGGAGCAGAACATGAAGAGACAGATTCGAGCAGATGCTACTGTTTTCATATATTGTTAATGTGTCTTTTACGTAGCCAAAACTCCAGCATGCCTACAATGTATAGCATCTTCCAAAAGGGCCAGTCAGTACTGCAAGTGTGTGAGCTTTTGTGGAAATTATTGACACACACACTCCTCCTCAGGTCTTCAAAAGTGAAGGTTGCCTTGAAACTCTAGAAAAGCCTTTCTTTTGAAATGTTATTTATGCTGCCTTGGAAGTGACTTGTTCAAAATCTTTACTTAGTTTTTGACTTTTCTGTCGGACAAGGCAAGGCAAGGTTGTTTATAAAGCATCTTTCAACACAAGGCATTTCAAAGTGCTTTACAAAAATGAACAACATTAAGAGCATTAAGAAATATGGCCTTTAAAAACTAATCTTTTTCTCCCACAATAAGACATTACATTTCATTATGCTCATAACACACACATTCTGCATGAATGCAAAGACACTAATTCTATACACACTAACTCTATCAGAGGTCCATTTATTACTGTAAGTGTGTCCATGTGAAGAAAAGGACTCCCAAACGTATAGCCATAAAGTTCTCAATGTTTCAATGTTTGTTCAAAAACGGCAATCAGCTGTTTTAATAACAATTGTAAATGCTGAGAAAAGGGTAATTCTATATTTAAGGTTTTAAAATTACGTTTTATTTCTGGAATACTGTGTGTAAGCATGATTAAAATACATACATGATTGTTAAAGATGTGCCCGGATTGGACTAAAGCATTTAAATTAAAATACTAGTTTTCTTCACATGGTTTTCTTTATTGCACTCGGTCACTTCTGAAGGCAATCACTCAAAATATTGTGTTGCTTGTTCTTGGATATTTGACCTTCATCTTCAGAATGATGTGTTTGCAGTTAGAAGGCAGTTTTCATATTCATCTGTTTAAAGGCAGGTAACTCACTTCAGAAACACTTTTTGTTATATTCCATGGAATGCTCTTTACATCCCGATAGCACTGAATATATTAAATGCTTTGACAATAAATACATACAAATATATCATCTGTGGAAGCCGTGGCGCTGTAAAAAGCACGACCCGGCTAAAATAACTGCCAGCCTTCCATCTCGTGCACACATGTATCTCGTGCCCTCATTGGTCACGTGCGCGTCCGTGTGTGTTGGAGGAGGGGCTCTGTAAGGAAGTCTGAAGGAAGGGTCAGATTTTTTCCGGCTTCGTACTTTCAAATTCTAGCGCACTCGAGCTGGTTTCTCCATTCTTACCTACCCTACCTTTAACACGTGTGAGGATGATTTTGTGACAGCTTAACTAATTGTAGAGCGAATCCGGGTATAAGATGCAGCTCATACAAGAGAGACGTGGAGACCTCCAGCTCACACACACTGAGCAGTGAGCTATACACTTTTCTCTAAAGTAGAACAGACATTTATTTGCATGTTAATGAGGTCTGATCAACTTCAGACACAAATGATATTATTTAGATAATACGCCTGAATTGTCTCAGCATTTTAAATCATCAGTTTTTACATAAAGCACTAATATACATTTGGTTTGAAATCTCCATTTTATTTGATTATTATGACAGATAATAATAAACTTAGATTATTGATTGTGTTTTAATCTATTACTGTATTTCTGTTATGTCATGCTTTATTATATGTTATCCTCCGCTCTGATACACACACGTCTCAACTATTATGGTAATGGTGGATTGCTGAATAATCCTTTTTAATGTATAAAAGTTAAGACATTTCGGCCTTGCTGTGGTTTCATTACTAACAGACTGAACCTGCATTGAGACGCTTCCTCTTCCTCCTCCTCCTCCTGGAAGTGTTACCCTCTCATCCCCTATCTCCCCTCATCCTATATTCTCCTCCTCACCTCCTCTGCACTCCATCCCTCTGCTGAGCACAGGTATTTGTTTAGGAATCTCTCGGTGGAAATTATACTCCATCTCCGGCACTCTCTATCAACACACAATTATCATGGGCGATCATGCAGAACAGTGGTGAATTCAGCTGGGAGTCTGATGACATTACTGACTGCTGCAGGAGGAGGAGGCTGCAACACACCTGCATCAAACCTCTCTCTCACACACACACACACACACACACACACACACACACACACACACACACACACACACACACACACACACACACACACACCGGCATACACTCTCTTTGGGATATGGATTGAGAATCTTTTTTTTAATATATATCTTATTAGGATTTCATTTAAACCGGGAAGTCCACCAGATAATACATATTTCTCTTGAGGGAGACTTGGATGAAAGGACCACTTTAAATTGACACATGACAAATCCTTGTGATCTTATTACTTATTTATTTGTAGCATCGGCCAATCTCTGTGGCCTCTTGTCGTGACCTGCAGCAGCACCGAAACTTAGACATAGTTAATGTTCTGCTCACAACCACATTTTCTCTACATATTGAAATGCAAAAGAACGTGCTCTTCATTCAAAAAGGATTTCAATTAAATGCAAACCTAATTCACTGTCAAATTATTATTTTAAAGGGGCCTTATCATGCTTATTCAGGGTCTTATCATAGTGTCTCTACATGTCTCCATGCTTTGATGTTCAAAAAGCTCTTTATTTTTCTCATAATGCTGCAGCAGCTCTTTTCACCCTCTGTCTGAAACCAGAGCCCAGTCTGCTCTGATTGGTTAGAGATATAAGTCCACTTTTAAACAATTTCACGTATTTTCTATGCAAAAGGAACTTTATCAATCAGCACAATGGCCTTTATAAACTAACAGCTGATGGCATTACAAGAACTGCTTTACTTTTCCAACGGTGGAAAGTATTTAAAAATTCTAGAGGCAAATAGTGTACTTTTTACTCCACTACATATATTTTAACACTTGCAGTTATTTTGTACATATACATAAACTGACATGGTATAATGCAGTACTGTAATAGTAAACACAGTATTTAAAGTATACATTTGGTCCACATCGACCACAACACTAAATTGCTACTGAAAATAAGCAACATAAAAATATGTTACTGTGAAAGATCCATTCTGCAAAACTTGGAGAAAATGTTGCAGAAATTCTTGATATTATTCTGAAAAGGGACGTAAGAACTTTTAGATGCTAATACTATTCTACTTTTACTTTTGTAGCATTTGAAATCATGACTTTTACTTGTTTTGGAGTATTTGAAGACCATATTTGTAGTTTTACTAAAGTTTTACTAAAGTAAAGGATCCAACACTGTACATAGTAATCATGAGAAATCCATTGTTTTGTATAACCCAGTGTCCTTTCACTTTTGAACGAGCGTTGCACTGCAGTAACCCGGTGTAGTTTCTCTCATGGCTGAAGTAAGCATCGGTGTGGCAGTGCGGACAGCTATTTGAAATCCTCAAATTTGAAAGTGTGAATCTCCATCCTAAAGAGTTTTCTGTAAAGGCATAGTCAATCTCACAAAGTAATCAATGCCTACATTGTGCCGCTACATCCTGCATCCGGGCATCCACAGATGCATTTCTCTCTGTATGATAAGCATATTATAAAGCTGGAAAGGCAGAGAGTTGATACAGACACATGAGGAGCGACACTGGAGTCCATTCAGATCCTGATCAAATGCTCCATTCAAGAGTGAAATTACCCTCCGTCTGTCAGCAGAGGTGTGAGTTCTTTCATCTACGGATCCTTCCTCTCAACTTGTGATTAAATGCATACGGCACATTGGCCTACACTGCACATAGACACATGACTCTCGATAAGCAAAATAGGTTTCTGCCTCTCCGGGTGTCGCATGATGTGTGAATTAAGTGAGACAGCAGTGCCCTCTTGTGGTGTTTTAGTTCCATTGTTTGTGTTTTTCTAAATATGTGTTGGAATTATCCCATTGAACAAGGGATTCATTTATTCCATAGCATAAGGTGTTCCCCTGATTGGTCCCTGTTGTTTGTCTGATCACATGTTCACTGTTTGTCACATCATTTAACATGTGATTGCAACCCATCGCCGATTTGGAAATATTGATTATTTTCATCTAAAATGTATTTTATTTTTATTTTTTTTGGTTAAAATTAGACTTTTGATTGTTGGCTGAAGCCTGAATTTGGGAGCACACATTCCTTCAACTTTTTTTGACAGCTACAAAGACAAAGTGATTAATTTAATGCATCACAGGTTCACTTTAACTCTTCTTTTTATTAGCAAACAGATAACAGGAGGAAAAATAATTTGGACAGATAATGATGCTGTCACACACAAAACAAGACGACAGAAACTCAACAACATAAACAGGAAATAGTTAAATAAACGTAGAAAGTCAATCACGCTTCAAGCTCGATTTAGAAACAGAAACTGTGCTGGGACCAAGAAACTCAAAACAAATAACAGCGTTTCAGGATATGTACATAGTTAAATAGTGTTGCAGATAAAGCATGTGACACTCAGTGAAATATAATATGTTATGATATTACAAAAGTGTTCTCATTGTCAAAATAAGACCAAAACCAACAGCACACGGATGCTTCAAACACACATGTGATATGTCTCTGTTCCACGAGCTCCGTATCTATCAATGAACCTGCTGTTGTTCAAATATAGTCATTGACAAAAGCCCAATATCAAAAAGTTCACTTTTCTCCAGGGCTTTATGATCTGTACAGCACTTTGAAACTGTTAATATGGATACGAAAAAAATCACGAGATGTTTTTTTTACATACAATAGGCTTCAATTGTATACTGAATTTTCTATGCACTGTTCCGCTGTTGTGTATCTATCCTATTTGTATATCTTTTTCTGTATACCTGCAAGTTTCTTGAACCATTTTGTCAATCTATATAATGCACTATGTTATGATTTTCCTTTTTTTGTTAAGTATATTGGACCTTTCATTGTTGAAGCCTGAGACTTTTAGCTGTGCGCTTGTATGTAATCGTCTGTATTTAAAAACTACAAAGCATTACATACTGTATATAATGGTGTGTGTTCATATTCTCCCTGATAAATGTCATTAGCATCCACTCAAAACCCTCACAACCTTTTTTCCACCTTCTGTTTGAGGATGTATCTTCATGTCTGAATGCAACTAACTTTGGGTAATATATGATCTGCTATATTAAATGTATTGTAATATGTGATCAGGCTGGTTGAGAATAACATACAACTGAATGTTAGGCAGCTCAAATGAAAACATCTCAGGCTGGATCGATGAAGGCACACTTTTGTTTATACCCAGAGCTTCCATATAAATAGTCTTTATTTACATAGCAGACAAAGTGGGGAAAATGTCAGGTCTGATGGTAAAACAAAGAGTCCCATCATCCAACCTGCTGCTGGGGGAATTCAGTTGCAGTTGATCTGGATGGTTCGGCCGATGAGGAGGAAGAGGAGGCCGGCCAGGAAGCAGAAGAAGATGCCGACGGGAGCGAACATGAAGGACAGCCCGTAGTGGAGGGAGAGCTGGAAGTCTGCACACACTGTGGAGCGCTGGTGCTCGATGTAGAGCTCCACCACGTCCAACACCTGCACCCACAGCACGTACATCACCACCACACACAGCAGGAACAGGCCTGGGGGGGGGGGGGGTTAAAACTCACTTTATGATCCAAAACAGAAATACCAACACAACAATTTGAAAGTAAGCCATGACAGGTAAAAGTCCTTAATATTCAGAAGTATTGTAAGCTAGCTTGTTCTGTAGAAAGAAATGTCCCATGCGACTGATATATTTTTGTATGTCTGACGTTAGTAACACTCTTGGTTCAATGAGGCTGTTTAAGGTACTATACACAATTTAGTTTGGTAAGTTCTATACATGTTTTATCAATATTTAAAATATTCTCTCATCTTGCTTTTTTTGTGAAATACTGAATACAATCTTGGGCCAAGAACAGTTTTTTATTGAAACCATGAGAGACATTCAAGCAAACGTCTTTGACCAGTAGCAGGCAATGGGAGAACATTTCGAAAACGTCAAGGCCCCCTTAAAAAGTGCACTTAAAGTTTTTCTAATAGATGTAACCATTTGAAACCTCACCTGATGCCAGGAAGAGGCTCCCGCCTGCTTTATATAAACGGTGGCTGGCGAACGGAGCCGCACAGATGATGAAGAGACCCCCGAGCAACACGGCGGCCACTCCGATCAGCATGAAGATGCTCCAGAAACCTCTGTAGACTGGACAACAGACACGTTAAACACGACTGTAAACAACGCCATTGCATCACTGAAGAATATAAACTCACTCTCTAACATAACTTAAAAAGACACTTACTGATGGCCGAGTCATACTCTGTTGCATTGTGGGAATGTTGAGACACGGGGAATGGGAAGAGGTAGGCGTGCGTGCACACTTTGGAGTGAGGCTGGTTTGCTGGGGAGAGAAAGAATACATTTCAGGCTAATATTCAGGTTCATATCTGTAGTGTCTCTACTCTGACTTGTCTCCATGCTTTAATGTTCAAAAAGCTCTTCATTCTTCTCATACTGCCTGTGCTGCAGCACCTCTTTTCACCCTCTGTCTGAAACCAGAGCCCAGTCTGCTCTGATTGGTTGGCTGGCCGGCTCTGTTGTGATTGGTCAACCGCTTAGAGATGCCCCGCCCCTTAGCCTATCACGTACAATGTGTTGGAGCGCTAGCCAATAGACTTTGAGTGTTACGTAGTGATGTCACTATGTTGTAGAAGTAATCAACGGAGTCCAAAGGAGGAAGGGGGTGAGTGTGGGAGAGTAGCTCGCTCTGGAGGGAACGTTGGGATTTTAGTCTTTGCAGACCATTGACATGCACAGAAACTTATATAACACACTACAGGAAAGGGAAAACCCCCAAAAAGCCTCTTATATTTAGCCTTTTTTTATATACAGAGGTCAAATAGAGGACATCACTTAAAAATGAAACATATAAACAGTATAAGGTGAAGACTGACTGCAATCCTTTTACTCTCATAGATTCAAGTTTGAAAACAGTGTCATCTGCACTTTTCCCCTCACGTCTCTCTTCTCTCTTTCCTTCCACCATGTGAAATCCGCTCAGTGCCAGAGGTCGTTTCTGACAATGAGCCACCATTCAAAGCAAGAAACTCTGAAATAGACGACGCACTATCACCAGACAACCAGAATAACATCACATGGCCCAGCGCCTAAACACATGAGGGCGTTTCTACCATTAAAGCATCATACGGATATTGACGGATTAGCAGCAAAGGAAAAACTGAAATGTATCGTGCTGCCATGTGACTCTGGAGGAGACTGGGTTCCTGAACTCAACGACTTCGGGAAAGCACCAGTCATAGGAAAATGAATGGTTAAAAACAATGAATAATAATAATAATTGTTTTCCTTATGATGCAATAATAACGATCTATGGTAATCACCCTAATCTGCTTTATGTGTTATGTACTAACTTCTTCAATGCTTAAAAAGAACAACAATTTAAATCATGGATTACATTTGTTTTACTGTTTAATGCTTTAACTTATTTAACTCGTTTTTAAAAGAATGCTGCTTTTTCATTTTGAATTGCTTTTAAAGAAATGCAGTGTCTTTATTTGTTAACTGCTTTTTTATCTTTTAAAAGCAAATTCAATGTTTTGTTAACATCATACAAGTTGTATTTACAGGGCTTTGAGTTTTCATGTGTCACAATGTTGCTCTCTAAATAAAAATGCCTTGCTTCAACTGTATAGATTCCATCCTATTGGATTTGTATTCGGTCAGAAGAAACTAAACAAGTTATTTAAAAGGGTGAAATGAATGACTGTGCAACGTCTTTGTTATAAAACAGTGGAAATGATTAGAAAGTCAAACCAAAGGCAACACATTAAAAGGATGAATGAACTAAGGAAGCAACATCATGTGTGACTTACTGAACCAGAGCTTCCACATCAGGTCTTCATCTCCAGCGCTGCCTCCAAACGAACACTTCCAGAAAAACCCTTCATGGTACAGAGTGACGTCGGGAGCGCCTTCCTGCACCACCGCATCGCCACGCTGAAGAGACGGAAGAATGACTTATTACTTAAAGGTCCCCTAATATACTATTTATCATCAATATAGTATACGTCTCAGATATATACAAAACATGTCTCTGAAGTGTTGGGCTCCAAACACCAAACAGATCATTACCCATAATTCCCTCTGTTTCAGCCCTGTTTCAAAAGTGCTGATTCTCTGTCTGTTACTTTAGATGAAAATAAGGAGCCCCTCCCCACGCCCCTCTGAGAGAGATTTGGTTAAAAAGAACACAATGGTGCTCTAGGAGGAGATTCAGGTGATAAGGAGGGTGGGGTTACCTTGGTTGGTGATTGGCTAATGGTCACACAAGCCAAAACATCGTTATGACATCATAAAGTGGCCAAAATCTGATCAGCTCATTTTCAGACAGGTTTTTATAGAAATGGATCAGGACAAAAAGAGAGAGAATCTTTTTCCTGAAGCTTTCAGAATCTCTTCACACAGAGGGGACACATGTTGATGTAGAAGAGACATGGAGAAGAGGGGACACATGTTGATGTAGAAGAGACGTGAAAAGGTGGATTTAGCATAATACGTGACCTTTAACATATTCTCAAGTCTGCAGAGTAAGGTTTGAGTAAGCGTATTGATGGATGTGTACTCCTGAGAGCTGTCGCTGATCATGTGCGGCGGCAGGTGTGAAGCTGTCAGGTCAGGAATGAGCTGAGCGAGCGCCTTCAACCTCCGGCAGGTTTGTTGGTGCCGAGCGAGCGTGCAAACCAAGGCCTCGTGATCTCTGGTGGTCACTATTTTTGCACGTGAGCAAAAACTCCTTCATCGCCTGTGCGGTCCTCAATAAATCACCTCTCAGTGCAATGAGAGCAGCTGTAATGAAGCTGGACTGTCATGTTTTATTATGTTAATCTAAGCAGGCGTGTTTTATTTTTAAATCTGCCTTTAAAGAGTTGTAGAAGCCCAGTATTGGGGTCAGGAACCCTTCAAAGGGGTGGTGAGATAAACCTGAGGTGTCAAAAGTAGTAAATAACATTTGAGAAAAACCATAGACATGTTTATTTTTCAAAAAAGGATTCAAATGTCTAAAGACAACCATACAATAATGACCTTTTCCTCTACATTAGTGAATAGTTTTAGCCTTTTCATGCCTTCAAATATATTTGAGCAAATGATTCAAGGGAAAATCATCAAGGGGTGAAAAGCAAAATAATTGAGAGAGAAAACTAGAAAATACTATCGGATGCTGACAATCCAGATAAGATAAGATAACTACAAGGTCCGCTCAAAAAATATGTATTATGGTCAATGCACTTATTGCCACACCTTATTATGCCATAGTTAGGATATAGATTCAATTGAAAATATATATATATTCACATTTCATTACTGTACTTACTACGTGCTACCAATGTTATTGTGGTGATATCATGTCTCCATTCCTGTCACTGCCCACTATGAAAAGCGAAGTATGTTCTGCTCGGTGATATTTAATACAGTTCCATGCCACAGGGACTACTGGTATTTGTATTTCTATCATAGGACCACAAGCAAGTCTCAATCACTGCATAGCTGCACACACACTACATTAAACAGTGTCCGATTACATGAAGAAGTCATGAGGGGATGCTTCTTCACACTGCAGCTCATATAATGAGAGAATGTTTGAAGCAACTGATTTTTAAAATAGACAGTAAGACATTTACTTAAATACACGTTACTACTTCTGTACTTTTATTTGAGTAAGAATTAGAATATAGGCCTTTCACCTGTAAAGGAGTATTTGAACAATTATGGCACTTTTACCTCATGAAAGATCTGACTCCCCTCCACCAGTGAATATAATATAAGTACTGCCCTGTCCTGTTAGAGTAGCTGATTTAAGGACAAATAGGCCTATGAATGTTTTTCAACCTAAAAACACATGATAACTATTATTCCAGACATGACAAACGATGACTGATGTGCTGCTGTCTGAACACCCACCTCGACTGTCACACCACCAACATCTCCAGGGTTTGGGTGGCAGCTCTCTGAAGCCATCAGCCAGTAATCTGTCCCAAACGAGAGGAGGGTGAACACAGCTGCCAACGCCCCGAAGAGCCCCGCAAAAAACAACGCCACGTTAAGCTTCATGGTCCGAGATAGGCCAGCAACTTTCCCCTCCAACTACAGCAAGCAAACTCCTTCCAGTACACCCACTGTGCTCCAGCTGGGTTTATGGATCCTCTCCTGTCCCTCTGTCTGTGTTATGTGAAGACAAGGTTGTGCACATGATTCCCTTTGGACCCTGCTGGGGTCTGCAGTCAGCCCACCCACCCGACCAACACCCTGGGCTATATTTGGGATCTGATTCCTCCACACACTCCTCTCCACTGAGTGTGTTGAGCAGTTGGAGATTGTGAAGGGAGGGGATCAGCTGCGCAGAAATAACTGGCGGCAACTGGACACCCATCGTCTGCACGGGAATGTGAGGGCAGGGAGAGACTGAAAGGACAGAAGAAGAGTTTCAGTATCCCACAACACCCTGCTATAAGCTCATGTAAACAGACACATGTCGTTTCCTGTAAACAGGGGGATGAAAATGACTGTAAATGCATCCTATCCTTACTGTATCACACCACCAGAACACTAAAGTAAATATCAATGAAACAGTATAAAGTTCAAATGGTTATAGAAATATAATACATATTTTTCCAAAACAACATCTTCTAAAAATGTTAGACAATGTACAGAAAATACATTTAAACTGTTAATTAGCATATCAGTTTATAAAGGTACTTCATGATCATGACAACAAAAGCTTTGAACCTGTTTGAACCTTAAACAAAGAGGTTGTAAAATCTGTTGCTGTGGTTTGTAACCGCCAGTGTGAATTGAGAGGAAACATATGGCAGTCACCCTACATGTATAGCAGACAAAGACACATTTACACTCTGATGTGAGCCAGGCCACACTCAGATAGTAAAACTCCTCCCACATCCACTGCTCTGCAGTCATGACCAATATTGCTAAGTAAAAAACCTAAGAGGATTGGAAATATTTACTTTGCTATAAAACAGAAATATAGTCCATGGCTTTGAATATTTGAATATGGCAGCCTTCAAGTGACTGTAAACCCCCCTTAAATTATGTGTGTGTTTTTGTGCCGTTTTTAACATGTTGGATGCCTCAATCTGTCCAGCAGATGGTGGAAAAGTAACTGAAATCTCAGTCTTTCTAAATGTTACAGGTGAAAACTAAATAGATATACAAAGTGTTAAATAGTCCAGTTTATCATTGCAAAAAATGTTTACAAAAATTGTTTTGAATATCTAAAACATTTAGAAATTAACATTTGTTGGATATATACTGTGTATTCTGTGTTATGTACCTAGTCTTACTGGTGTATGTGATTCTTATTTTATTGTCTACTCTTTTTGTTATCTTCCAACCAAAAAATAAGTTTACAATTCGACAAAAAAACACCTTTTCATATTGGTGTCATGTAGCTTAAAATGTAGACACAAAACATTTCCATTGCTTAAATAGTCTTTAGACAATGTAATATATCAATATAGTCAGATTTGTATATTGAATTGTTCTAAATGCGGTTACAATTAAGTTATTCTGTGATTTGTTAAGGTTTAAGATAATGTTTATGTCTTATCTATATATTTTATGAATCAACTTCCCGATCCAGGATTGTGACGTCAGCGGACGATACCAACTCTCCTATTATCCGTGGGGGATTCACCTCATAGGTCAGAGAGCAGACAACACGGCAGTTCAGACCTAATAAATCAACCTCTTCACTAACAGTCAGATTCGCCACAGGACGTGTCTTATCTCTTTAGAATCCGTCTCATATTTACACCTACCGTATTTCTTCAGACGGTTGATACGGAGAAGTCTCGCGCTGACCCCTGCACATGATATTTCCACCGGGAGGCTGCCGTGCTCGGTGTGTTTGGAGAGTTTTCAGTGGAGCGGATGAGAGCTTCCGCTTTTCCTGCAGCCGTGCTGTCACTGCGGGAGGATGAACAACCAGAAATGTAGCACCTTATATCAGAAACCAGGAGGACGGACGAGGATTATACAATGCATCTATGTGGTGGGCTTCATGGTGAGTAGCTAACTGAGACTGTACTGAGTGAGCTGTCATGTCATAGTTTCATAACTCGAAACGTATGATGTAATAAAACAAACCAATTCAGAGATAATACATGTGCTTCATGTTCAGATCATACAAAAACGGCAAAGGCACCCTCAAGGTGTTTGCATGTGATTTAAAATGAAAATGTTATAGTTTGGGGTTTGCAAAGCAGCTCTTAAAAGTGCTAAAAGTCTGTTGAATTTAAAGGTATGAAGGTTTGCCAAAACATGAACATATTTTCTCAGGAATTTTTCATGTCAGCAGCAAAAGTCGATGTCATAGCATAGCTCAAATTCCCTTGAACCTAAACAGCATACTTGCACAAACCCCTTAAAACATTCACCTGTCACCCGTAGGTGTAATATGGAATTACATTTTAAAGCATGGGTTGTAAAGATGTAAATGTAGTCATTGTGTAGTTGTGTGTTACCTTTGATACCTGCAGACTCATCTGTAAAAGCTACTATACAATACAAGTACTGTAGAAAGCAGGGACATACTGTATGTATCATCATTTTATTGATTAGTATAGGGGATCATTAGCACACATATTTGAAATTATTTGTAATAGATGCATCAATACTTTCTGGCCACTAGAAATACAATAATGCTATTAATACTATCTGTACATACAAATACACACGGTGTGTATGTTGTAATATATAACCCTAGCCTCTAAATTGGGGAGATATAAAATAACAAAGCCGACACCTGCTGTCTCTTCTGAGCATCGCTGTCAGTAAAATATGCTTCAAAGTTGACTTTCTTCCTTACATTTAAGAACATTGAGAAACCCAACTCGTAATCATGTGTAACTCTAAACATGGCTAGATTCCAAGGTGTTTTTCAGCCTGCATATCTGGCTAAATGTGATTTAAAGTGCCCAGATGTTTGGCACGCAGAAACTCTTAGGGGCAGTAAGCAATTAGTGTAATGAGTAGTGTTAGAGCGCTGTATGAACTGCTGTGTGACTCCAATCAAGAGTTTGGCAAGAGCTGCACTGATCTCTGTTTTGTTGCAACTCTGTTTTTCTTAGTTCAAAAGGGTTTCTTGTGTGATTTAAAGTTTAAATTATAACAGCTGGATACACCTGGGACATAACTTTAATCTCTCTCCTTCATTTCCTTGTTTTCTTCAGGATTTGTTTGGGGTGAGCATGATCATCCCGCTGCTCAGCCATCATGTGAAAGCTCTTGGAGCAAGTCCCACTGTGGCTGGTGTTGTAGGTGAGTTGTAATCTATTAAGTTACATCATAGCTGTAGAGTCCCGCTTGATAAGCTGACAAGCTCTGAAAAGTCTCATGACCAAATCATTATCTGCTAGCGAGAATTAACACGAACACGGAGGCCGATAATCTAATGTTTTATCGAGTCTTACATTCAGAGAATTATTGTCATGAGTTCACAAAACATTTGTAATATGCACCACATACTGTATACTGTATGTTTCATACAGTAAATATAAGTGCCAAAATCATGCCCTATTACGCTTTTTGGGCTCCATTGGACTCCTTCGTGTTCTTCAATAACATAGTCACTGTTGGGGAAATATTTTCCAAGGTCCATAACTTTGACCCAGTTTATCAGTTCATACTGTCCTGACTGAGCACACGCACCTGTAACCTTGGCTGCTGTGCTCTCAGTGTTTTGTCTCCCTGTTCCTGCCTGCTGGCCTCAGCTGATGATTCTATCTTGTTATGCACAATGTTGATTATTCTCTCTGAACCAGTGCTTGAATTGGGCCGGTACTCATCGGTACGCAGCACCGGCACTTCTGATTTTTACCCATGTGGTACCGGCACTTCAGTAAAATGCCCGCGGCTGGCGACATCTCATGACGCCAGGGCCGGACTGGGACAATAAGTCAGGCCGGGAATTATACACCCAGCCAGGCCACTACCAGTTTTTTTGTGCCATTTTGCTGGATTTATTTGTCAATATTTACAGCGTTGCTGCCCATAGTGATAGCCCTCTAAATCTACTACCCAAAAATAAACATATGGACATGGGTTACTATTTAAAAAAAATGTGCAAATCCATTTATGAACCTATTCATGCGAACATATTTTAAGTGGGGGTGGACCTCAAATCCTATAGGGGGGTCCGGGGGCATGCTCCCCTGGTAAGATTTGTTATTAAATGTTGGACTTAAATGCATCAATCTGGTGCACTTTGAGGGGGAAATAAAGAGACTACACCCATATGAAACAGAACTGTATACATTTAAATAATCATATAATCATAAGAACATGGCCATAACCAATAACATCCCATATCCAATATGAAAAACATTGAAACTTGTTTATTTATTTGTTTTTGGTTCATTTATAGTTGTGAGTGTGTCTGGGCTCCTGAACCAGCCTCGCCTGTCTCCCTCCTCTTCCCCTGCTCCTCTTTGAGGCAGCAGCAAAGACTAGTTTTAGCTCTCAACAAGTTTTAAAAGTGTATCAAAACCAAACCCTTTGAGACGCACAGAGATAACTTGGACTAAGTTAACTATCTAAACACTCAGAGAGTCCTTTAGCTCACCTGAGCTGTAGTTATCAGCCTCTCAGTCTGACAGGAGAGGACTCTCCTCCACCTTGTTGTTGAAAAAGCTCCTTATATCCGTTAGCGCAGCTAGCTAGCACCAGATGCTAACAACAACAATACACGTAATTGGTGCGTGCGCTTTCTCTCTCGCTCGCTCGCGCCACACATACACTAACACACACCCTCCCGAGCTTGAATGACACACAGAGACCAATCGAGGGCTTTAGTGTATGATCTGTATGAAAGTGGCCATGTGGGCAGGACACATCATGTAGACAGCCAGTCACCCTCTGTGAGGCAGAGTCAGACCCACATTTGCGCAGCGTTGCGTGCGTTCACAATACACACATAAAAAAAAGAATCCTCAGGCCAGCAGGCCACTTAGCAGGCCAGGCCATCGGGAAACCTCCCGGTCCTCCCGATGGCCTGCATGACGCATCTCATGACGCATCTCATGACGCATCTATGACGCGCCGCAGCGATAGACTAGAGCAGAAAAGACATCACATAACGTTAGCATTTCGAAAATGTTAGCGTGGCTTAATAATAGTGCGAAAAGACAGCAGTTGTCGCCGGACAAGGATTCCCTCTCTCCTTTCCTGCTGAAAGATGGTGAGTGTACTCAGGGACGAGGAGTCATTTAACCAGCCGCCAGTAGGAGTCAGGCTTTACTTTATTTTATATCCATAAAGAAAAAATAAATCTGTTTACAGTTGTTTCATTATGGATGTTGAGAGGTATCCATACATCTCTTCATTTTGCTCTCAAAGTGCACCAGATGAATGCATCTAACTTCAATATTTAAAAAAAAAATCTTCCCGGGGGAGCATGCTCCCGGACCGCCCTAGAGGGTGTCAGGTCAACCCTGTCTCCTAAAAATTACGTTCCCACAGAACTAAACTGCATTCTCAATTACGTTTAGCTAGAAACGTATTTACTCCCACGTTACGTTTGTCATGAACGTATCTCAAATACGTTTATTTTCTACATATCTTCTTGAAACATGTTTTCTCCCAGGTTACGTTCCTTATGAACGTATCTGAAATACGTTTATTTTCTACATATCTTTGCCATTTATTGTCTTGCTTATAATAATGATAATAGTCATTTATAAATATCATTTTAGAGCACACCTTTGAAATCGACAATCGGGCTCGATATATGGTTAAATTAAAATCAGTAGGCGAGGCTGTAATTTCGCCAGCTGTTACTCTCATGTGCGAGGCAGAACATAATAGTTTTAACATGCCAAAAAGCTGCTGTGTCGTTCATTGCACCTCAAACATTAAAACAAATCCAGAGTTACGTGTTTCTGTACTTCCTCTAAGAAGAAAGGACAGTAACAGAAGAGCTCTGTGGCTTCAGGCTTGATCGCCGTTCAAATGACAGCCTTGGTTTCCCCAAAAGTGGGCGGGGCTGTAAAGTGAAGTAGATTTTACTGTCATCTATTATTCAAAACCATTCTATTTATTCTAACGTATTACATGCCAGTGCTTTATCTTTTTATTTATTTGTTTTTATTTTAAATCGTATAATGTCGGACTTTTTTTGTCGTCTTTGAGGAAAAGAAATGGGGTTTAGAGATTCAAAATACTGAAATCTGTATTTTTTAAAATCTCTTCCTTCTAATTTGTTATTCTTTTCTAAATAACACACTGTTATTTACTCAACAATAGCACACAATTATCCTTGTTTTTATTTATTCGTTTAATTCTATAATCTTGGGCATTTTAGCATGCTTTTTAGCCGTAAATAAAGTCACCAGAAACAGACGGGACATTTCGAGATTTAGGATGGCCCAAGACACTACACTACCCATAATCCCCAGCTATCGTTTGGGACTACAGTCCCGTTGACAAACCCCGTGATGTTGCGCCAAGGTTACGCCGAGCGTCAAGCTCTTTGAAATGGAACGAAACCACGGCAGACTATTCAAAACTGGACTCGAACGCCCCACCAGAACTACACATGCTGGTGTTTCGCAACATATTCTCTATGGCACGTCTCTACTGGGAATTGTAGTTTTAAAAGACGTTTTTCCCAAATGTAGAAGTTGACAGTATTAAACTGTGTACAGCCCTGGAGGTTTAGGCGATAGGAAACACATTGGTGTGTACACATTTAAAACATGTAATTACTAAATGGGTGAAAATCGCTTGTATCCATAATGGGCAGCATTAATATATACCCACACGACAGCTCATTGTTACTTTGTTATTCTACTCCACTACAATTCAGAGGTTAACCTGGTATTTTTACTCCACTACATTTAGTTTAGTTACTTTGCAGATTCTGATTAATGATGTGGAATATAAACAACCCTTAAAGCAGACTTTAGTTACACCTGAATACAATTCAGGGAAGGTGATTGTCAAGTGCCAACAATCAGGAGAGATATTTGATAGTTGGTGCTTGAGAAGACTAAACATTTATCTGCAGATCTTTATAAAGTATATTCATTACTCGTTATTCTCTACTAATAGTTAATTAAAAACTGTATAATGGCTATTTTGCATATCCCTTTCAAGATTTCAAGGTTTTCTAAGGTCTATTGATCTTATACACAACTTGGGTCGCAGGTTCCTCAACAGACATCTATCAATATGTGTGTACCTCCACCATTAAACTGTCATATTCTGCACATTTCTTATTCTATCTACATACATAAGAGTATAATTAATGTGTATAATATCATTTAAAATAAGTGTTTCAACATAGTTAACATTGCAGGAAAGCAATATTTTAGACGTTAAGTACTTTGTCAGGCTTAATATTCATCTGTAGATAGATACCCCCAGAGCTTTTTTCTTGTTTAAAAGAAGACCTTAACCTAAAGTATTTTTTAATGTGTTAATAAAGGTTAATTCGTTTTTCTGTTTTGCACATCCTCCTATTAATATCTTTGTACATCCAGCACTAAACTGTTTTATTGTAGAGATCACTTAGTATCTTCTTGACTTTTTATATTCTATATTTCTATCATTGACCTTCTACTTTCCCCCTATGAAAGTATGTACTCTTAATATTGTTTTGATCAAATAAGATTATTCAACAAAAATAATTCAATAACATGCTTTAACCACTAGGCGGTGCACACAAGGTACACACAGCACACTAATAATAACTTTGTATTATTAGTGTAGACACTTATGTATAACATCTGAAGATGTGTAGTTTTATTCATGTTTTTACATAATTTTACAGGATATTGCTGTACTATTTCTCTTGTTTTACTTCTTCACATTAATATCTGATTTGTAAAACATCACAGACAGAAAGGCATAGGCTATCCGTCATTTAATAGTAAGCTATTGAAATTGTGATTCCATAGATGTGTCTCCCATCACCCAAATCCCCTGACTATTCTCTCAACTCAGTATTTAGATTCTTATATTCAAAGAAAATCAGTAATATCTTTAAAAACTACAAGTCCTTTTTTATCAGCTGTGCACCGTTATGGTGTAAATATAACCTATATACCAATTGGATCAAATATAAAAGTCAGCCGAATTACTATTGATACTGCAAGGAGACGTATTTTGTGAAAAGAAATTGAAGATGTTGTTTAATTGTTGATATATTTATGATCCACGTCAAGTATTCAGTTTTGGCAGCAGTTCTCCTGTTTGTCTCTCTCTATAAATAAAGAATTACGGCAGATGTGTAATATGTAATGCAGCCGAACCGTGTATTACAATGCCGTTATGTGATGACTTCCAAAGAGAAAAGCAAGCACACTCTGAATTAGGTATTATTTTATTTTTCGTTGTCGGATATCATATCTCCATATCATATCAACACCATATCCCAGCGTGCATTGCGGCTAAAACATCCAATCAAAAAGCTTCAAGCTGAGGATCTTGGGTAATCAGTTTAGTGGGTTTGTGGTGTGTATCGCTCAAAATGTCCCGTCTGTTTCCGGTGACTTTATTTACGGCTAAAAAGCCCAAGATTATAGAATTAAATGAATAAATAAAAACAAGGATAATTGTGTGTTATTGTTGAGTAAATAACAGTGTGTTATTTAGAAAAGAATAATAAATTAGAAGGAAAAGATTTAAAAAAAATACAGATTTCAGTATTTTGAGGCTCTGAGCCCCATTTCTTTTCCTCACAGACGGAAAAAAAGTCAGACATTATACGATTTAAAATAAAAACAAATAAATAAAAGATAAAACACTGGCATGTAATTTACGTTAGAATAAATAGAATGGTTTTGAATAATAGATGAGAGTAAATCTACTTCACTTTACAGCCCCGCCCACTTTTGGGGAAACCAGCGCTGTCATTTGAACGGCGATCAAGCCTGAAGTCACAGAGATCTTCTGTTACTGTCCTTTCTTCTTAGAGGAAGTACAGAAACACGTAACTCTGGATTTGTTTTAATGTTTGAGGTGCAATAAACGACACAGCAGCTTTTTGGCATGTTAAAACTATTATGTTCTGCCTCGCTCATGAGAGTAACAGCTGGCGAAATTACAGCCTCGCCTACTGATTTTAATTTAACCATATATCGAGCCCGATTGTCGATTTCAAAGGTGTGCTCTAAAATGATATTTATAAATAACTAATTATCATTATTATAAGCAAGACAATAAATGGCAAAGATATGTAGAAAATAAACGTATTTAAGTTACATTCATAACTAACGTAACGTGGAAGTAAATATGCTTCTAGAAGATATGTAGAAAATAAACGTATTTGAGATACGTTCATAACAAACGTAACGTGGAAGAAAATACGTTTCTAGAAGATATGTAGAAAATAAACGTATTTGAGATACGTTCATAACTAACGTAACGTGGGAGAAAATACGTTTCTAGCTAAACGTAATTGAGAATGCAGTTTAGTTCTGTGGGAACGTAATTTTTAGGAGACAGGGTTGGTCAGGTCAACTTCCCACTTATCAAAATAGCACTTTACCCTTGCACCCCCTCTAATCTCAGATGCACCCTGAGTCATTTTCTGTAAGTGAGCCTTTCTAAAAGATACAGTAAAGAGACAAACCCACCAGCATTATAGGATATTGTAGTGACCACTCATTAATACACTGGGGTTCATAATTCACACATGGAACTACAGTTGGGGTTTTGTTCCCACACGGACACGTTAGGTGTTTGCTATATATATTGTGTGCCCTCCTGGCTTCTCTCTCTTCTTCCCGGACTGCAACCGGACAACAGCTCTTATATAAAGTACCCTTTTGCACCTTCATTGCACCGCCTCCGACTCCCTATCTCTCGGCACTACAATATACTATATGACTTTGAGCCAAATAATTGACGTGGCAACTCTACCGTGAAGTCAGAACCTCTGACTCTTTGACTTGTTTTGTGAATTCTCCGGCCGAAGCTCCAAATAAACCCATCAGTGTTTGACATCAAAGCTCCAGCTCTCCCCGTGTCTCCTTTGAGTCGGTGACTCCTCCTGCATTGTACAGAAGTTTCCCCCACAGTCACATCACTGCGTAACACTCGCAATTCTATTGGCCGGCGCTCCAACACATTGTACGTGATAGGCTAAAGGGTGGGACATCTATAAGTAGTTGACCAATCACAACAGAGCTGGCCAGCTAACCAATCAGAGCAGACTGGGCTCTGGTTTCAGACAGAGGGTGAAAAGAGGTGCTGCAGCACAGGCAGTATGAGAAAATAAAGAGCTTTTTGAACATTAAAGCATGGAGACACGTCACAGTAGAGACACTAAATACAGATATGAACCTGGAAATGAGCATCATAGGGCCCCTTTAAGTTTGAATAGGTTGAGCTCTCAGTCCACCATCATTTTAGACTGTTGGTTGGAAATGTGTCTAGGTTATTGTGATATACAATTTGTACCCTTTCTGGTACATGCTCAATTAATTTGTAGTTGAATTGCTTATAGAACATGTGTTGCCACCTAAATGCAATGTTGAGTACAAGCTTAACTTATGTGAGACTTACTGTACTGTATACTGTGAGTATGTGTACTGTGTAATAATCCACAATATCCCATTGTGCTGTTGTAATACTGGAGGTATTGTTACAATCTGAACACACATAGCGTCTGCTCTGTGCTTTATATTACTCATGTGATTTAAATCAAATATGAATCTTCTGCAGGATCTACATATGGGATCTTGCAGCTCTTCTCAAGCACAATAGTTGTAAGTATACACTTTTTTCTGCCCAAAATATCTCTGTCTCCATCCGACACATCCTGCTTGACAAGGCATGCTCACATTCAATGTCATTCCTGGTATTTCATGAAAACAATAAACAATGTTTGAGGCTGTGGTCACAAATACACCCAGTCTCTACACAGTCACACACACGCTACTGCTGGTTAGCCACATGCACAATGATATTGTTCTTTTACCATTCGACACGCCTGACTTAAAACCAAGGGAGATAATTTATCCGTGATTCAACCATGATGATTAGAAACATGTTGACGCAGTTAAGAAAATTACTCAAAATATGCACAGTGCTCTCTCTAAAATAATCATGGCATCTGACTCAAGATTCTCCGTTATCCGCGTCATTCTCCCGCCGCCCCCATCTCGTGTGAAATTGGTTTAATTCTCAGCGGTCATGCGACAAATTAAAGGGATAAGGAGTCATCTGTTGGTTCCCCTGTGCAGGCCGGTTAAATCCTGATGCACGTAGGGAACAGCTGGGTCTCTATGATAATCCCACCAGGCTACACCCAGAACTCGGCAAACCCAATTGGTCCTAATTTCATTATTTCATCAGATGTGTGTGTGTGTGTGTGTGTGTGTGTGTGTGTGTGTGTGTGTGTGTGTGTGTGTGTGTGTGTGTGTGTGTGTGTGTGTGTGTGTGTGTGTGTGTGTGTGTGTGTGTGTGTGTGTGTGTGTGTGTGTGTGTGTGTGTGTGTGTGTGTGTGTGTGTGTGTGTGTGTGTGTGTGTGTGTGTGTGTGTGTGTGTGTGTGTGTGTGTGTGTGTGTGTGTGTGTGTGTGTGTGTGTGTGTGTGTGTGTGTGTGTGTGTGTGTGTGTGTGTGTGTGTGTGTGTGTGTGTGTGTGTGTGTGTGTGTGTGTGTGTGTGTGTGTGTGACAGAGAGAGATCAGGCAAAAGTAAAGACTTAACAGGCTGGCTGCTAGTGTGTGAGCTTTGGGGGATTTTCTCTTTATTTAACATCTTTGTAAACTACTTGTGTACAGAGACACACTTCTGTTTGTCTTCTTTTGTCAAGAAGATATTTCCGCTATGGCAAATTCAGTTTTCATTCTGTTGAAATACACACATGCACAAACACATGCATTTCAACAGGACTGTACAAATGATCCACAAACATGTGTAATGTGTTCTTCTGTACAAAGTGTAAAAGTGTTAATTTCTGTGTGTTATTCGCTGTGTGTGGTTGTCAGGGCAGCTGGAGTGATGTGGTGGGGCGGAGGTACTCCCTGCTGACCTGCCTGCTGCTGAGCGCTCTGGGTTATGGTCTGCTGGGGATGTCCAGCAGCATCGCTCTGTTTGTCCTGGCACGGATCCCTGTGGGTGAGTCCTGAACATGGAGAACATTTTGACATGTCGGAAAGTCACAGCAAAAACAATCCATGATGGCCGAGTTTCACCTTTTCATTGTAAATGTCAGGAGTACCACCTTTGCTTTTCCCCTTCTGACAAGTCACCATGTCTGTTGTGAAATGGGTCTATTGATGTCTATAGATCTGTATTTAACAATATTTTCAAATACTCATCAAATATTGCCATTATGTCACACATGTTCTTCACTGATCATGCTTTGTTGCTACATGCACCACCAATTATTATTTTAAAGCTGATAATGGTTCAATTCAACACAATTATAAATTCTGAAATTAGCCAATTGGGATAAATGTACAGTATTGTTGTTTGATAGTCTTTAGACCTAAAAGGATCTAATATCCTTACCAAAAGTCACTAAGGACAATCGTAGGGAAAAGTTTACTGGGTGAAGTTAATAATGTACAAACTATAGTGCACAGTGCAATGTGTCTGTGTTTACATGGTCTGTAAACGGAAAACTCACCTTTGATCCCTCATGTAAAGCCATATTCACACTGTAAACATTCAGAAGAGGACAAAGAGAAAGTGAAATAACCAGCAATTATTTCAGTAAAAAAATCACACTTTATGTAACACCATGTCTGACACAAACATTTCCCAATTTGGGATCAATAAAGTACATCTTATTTGATAATATTATTACTTTCCATGTCATTTGTTAGACGCTTTTATCCAAAGCAACCAGGAGTAATTTGAGGTGAAGTGTCTTGCCCAGGCAGGGACACAACGACATGCTGACTGCAGTGGGACTCGAACTTGCAACCCCCTGATTCGAAATTCCAGCACACTATCACACAGCCTCTCTATTATGAATGATTCTGCATGTGATGTGTCAAATCAGTTTGGAAGATTGGAAGACAATTTCACTGAGAATCCCAAGTGCAAGGGGTTAGGGTGCACATCGTAGACAATTACATCTATTCTTTAGACATAACTCCACAAACGTGTCCAACTGTTCAGCTATTTGAAGTTATTGTAAACTATTGGTGTTTAAGAATTGAGCTAAAGCAGAATAGAAGAGCTGTAATTCCTACTTTGGTTTACTTCTCATTTTGTACTGAAACCAAAAAAAAAACTGCGACAGACAGTTCCTCTATTTCTTAACTCTTGGGTGAAATATAGTCATTTAAAGCATCTGCACAAAGCCACCACTTCTACCCTTTAATGGCAGCTTCAGCGTGTTAGCCTCACTGTGCCCGTCTTCCCTCTCAGGGCTGTTCAAGCACTCCCTGTCCATCTGCAGGGCGCTGCTGTCGGACCTGGTCTCTGAGGCAGAGCGCCCCCTGGTGATGGGACACTTCAACGCAGCCTCCAGCGTGGGCTTCATCCTCGGCCCTGTGGTGGGAGGGTACCTGACGGAGCATGAGGGCGGATTCTACACCTCCTCCTTCACCTGTGCAGTCATCTTCCTGGCTAATGCAGGTGGGTACACAACTCTGACATCTGAAATCAACGTGCGTTCAAATATATAAACATGTATGCCTCTTTTACTTCGTAAGCTGCAGCACTGTCCTGAGAATGAACACATACAATAATGATGAATGGTATGCTTTATAGAGGAAACGGTTGTTTTATAGTATTATATACAGTATATTTTTGGAAATATAATGAAACACTTTCTATAACACCCATGTTTTTATTTACATATTGGGGTTGTAATCTGATTAATGCACTGTATAATTATAAGCAGTTGTATGATAATATATTGCTTTATTATCATACAACACTAACCACAACACATGATATTATAATTATTTTATAGTGGCTCTATCTATGTCCAAGTATCATCATTTTTCAATTTCATTAAACATGTTTTACTTTATGTAAAGCAAACAATGACCTCTTAGACGAACTTACAATCACATGCACTATACAAATATTACAATGTATTTATTTCCTATTATAATACATTGATACATGATCCTTGCAAAAGCTATAATTAAAGGTTAGAATACTTGACCTTATAAGCCATTATAAAATATATATACCTATAATTCTACAGTGGTATAAGCAGATTATAATGCATTAAAAGCATGTTTATTATGCATTACTGAAATATGTATCTAACATCGAGCATTTTTTATTCCAGGGCTTGTATTGATGCTCCCATGGAGCGAGACACTGATTCACCGTAAAGAAACCAACTCCAACAATGACACAAGCAAAGGTTGTCATGACAGCAACTGCAGGAAGTCAGTGCTCAATGGCTCTCATGCAAATAGTCACCACCCAGTGTCACCAGCCGAGACTGAGCCGGGCTCCAGAGCTGCTCCCCACTGGAGGGAGGTGTCTCTGCTGCAGCCGGCCTGGAGACAGCTGTCCTCGGTGGGCTCTAAGATCCACACGGTGGCCTCCTCCGACATGTGGGACCTCTTCCTGGTGCGCCTTCTGATGGCCATAGCCATCATGCTGTACTACAGTAACTTCTCCCTGGCCATGGAGGAGCGTTTCTCCCTCACACCGAAGGTGACGGGCTACCTGATCAGCTACAGCAGCACCCTGGGGGCCCTGGCTGGGTTCCTGGTGGGGCCCGTCACGCAGCTGTATGGGAACAACATGGCCGCTCTGCTGCTGCACTCCACGCTCCTCACCTGCTTGCTCATCTTCCTCTACGCCGCGGCCCCCAGCGTGGCGCAGGTGCTGGTCAGCTCCACCTTCTTTGCCATCTCCACCTCTATCGGACGGACGTGCATCACGGACCTGGAGCTGCAGAGAGGGGGGGTGCAGGCCAGCGGGACTCTGATCGGGGCGGGGCAGTCGGTGACAGCAGTGGGACGGGTCCTCGCCCCCCTCCTCTCAGGTCTGGCTCAGGAGTTCAGCCCCTGTGGCCCCCCCAGTCTGGGAGTGCTGTTAGCGCTGGCAGCTGTAGGTCTGCTGCTCGTCAGGATCCCCAAATGGGACGGCAGGGGGAGGACGAAGAAGAATGAAAACGCTGAGTAACGGACTTTAAAAATGATGGAAATGAGTGCAAATCTACCACTCAGAGAAGTGCTCTTATTTTGAGGCCAGCTGTGAAGATGAAGACTCATAGTGGGACGTTATTTCCTGCTCAAAGGCAATATCTGTTGATATGGCGACTCAACAGGGTCAACATGGCTCCCCAGCACTGCAGCCGTTCTCTCGGGGAGGACGGATTCAAAACTCAAGCGCAGGACCAAGAAGTTAAATCTGCTCCTGTGCTGAAGTTTGATCCCACAGAAACATTGTGTCGGCACATAACACTAAACAACTAGTTCTTATATTCTCAAACCACTATATTGTCCAAAGTCCCGGAAGTTACTGTGAAGTTGCTGATTATACACTGCAATTCAAATAACTGAAATATTAGGATGTATTATTCAAATGCCTTTCTTTAGTGTTACGAATATTAACGGTGTTCAAGTAGAATCCCACAAATACAATTGTGAAGCCAAAAACATGTCCCCTTGAAGACGAGCTGACCCTCCCTTCAGATTCAGACAGTAAAGCATTAACATTCCTTCATAAGGTGAACCTGTAGCTGAAACTGGGCTGCCGTCCTGCCCGAGGTCGATCACACTGTTGTAGGTTAGCACGAACCAAGATGGCAATACATATACACATCTTACCTCAATGCCAGGTGTTTCTCAACATTGCTCTGCATTTCAAATGGTTATTAAAGTGGTATCGGAGCAAATGTTTGTTCTAGTTTCTAATTACATTGTTTTATTTGTTCCATCTCGGGATAGTAAATGAGAGTTTAAGATATTATTGATAGTCATTTTTTAAAGTTAGGGTTACCAGTTAGGGGAATATGTAACCACTGTTTTTTTTAACAAAACAACCACTGGCTAAGAAAGAAAATTGTCTTAATTTGTGTAACGTTGAGTGAATCCATGAAACACTATTCCGATTCACGCCCAAAACAACAAATAAATAACATTTTGTACACAATCTCGAGTCGTATATGATGCACTGAAATCAATGCTGCAGTTTGGATGTCGAGTTGAACTCTATCACACATACTGTTAACACTTCTCGTCTTCTTATGGCTTTTACTTTTGTGGCGGCCCCTCTGTGGGACATTTCGTCATTACAACTGAATGTCAAAATTCCCCTGCGTTGACTTGATGGTTCAAATCACACAATTGGGAATTGATGAGCAGCTCTGTGCATTTCCCTTAGAGTGCAAAAGCACAATCTTTAAGGAGCTAGAGAATTGAACACATGGGGTAGTTTAATCCTACTATCTCTATATTGACAGCCATAAATGTGTTTTCTGATTGAAGGTGTTTGAGTATGCTGTAACCTAGCTAAAGGGACTATTAAAGAGAACGTATCCACTAAGTTGCATGCATCAGGGCAGATTGGAGTACTATTTAAGATAAATTGCTTTCATAACAATAACCGAATGCTAGTAGGCTTATTTATATACCAACCCCCTTCATATAAACGGAATTTTTATCTTATCAAATTCTCATTTTGTTTAACTTATATAGGTTCATTGTGAATTCACTTGAAAGATTTGTTTCTAACGTTCTTTGTTTTACATTATTGTGAATGGTTTTTCCCAATCAGAGGGAGAGTGGATCTGTCCCGGCACACCGTGTATCCATGGTCTGATTGATTATGCTCGAAAACAGCTTTCAACAACATTATATTTATTACAGTAAAAGGAAATAAATGGGCCCAGACTGGTGAGGTCCATCCGTGTAGCAGACGTACAAAAGGCCTGCGGTTAGACCCAGGAGAACTCTGTACTGCACAGCAATAGTTCCTCATGATAAACACAAAACACACTTCAATCATACAGCTGTCGCACACAATCGGCAACAAAGTAGAAAAAAGTATCATATTTACAACAATGAAATAATTACTTAAAATAGTTTAAATGACCTAGTATTAAAATCACATTGTTCATACACAGTACCTTCACTGTAGTGCACTGGGCTTCTGACGTGGCTCACTTTGAGGAACTACTGTCCATTTTGGCTTTTTTCAAAATGGTCCACTTCAAGTCAGAAATGGCTGGACTTCCCGTATTCATTTATTTTAATGCAAAGTCTTATGTAGAGACTCAGTCTGTGGCAGTCCAGCTGCTTTGAGACTCTTTCTACTTCTTTGGGTTCCACTGCGGCCGTCTGAGCAGAGGGTTCTGCGTGGCGTTGTCTCTGGGTTCAACTGCCCAGGATGGAGGTGGAAGTGAAGGCTCCTCTTCCTCCTCCTGATGCCCGTTCCTTAAGTTATCAGCCGAGCCGCTGTCAGTGTCCACGGGGGAGTGGAGCTGATGGCGAGGAGCGGGAATTCGGGAATCACTGGAGGAGGAGGTCTTTCTCGATGTGCCGCGCCGTTGATTTTCATCCAGCATGTCGACAGAGGGCGCCTCCGTCAGCGTGTCCAGGCGGCGCAGAGGCATCATGCCTCTGGAGGAGGGGCGCGAGGGCTGGCCAAACCGAGAGCGCCTGGAGGGGTAGGCCATCTCCGACATGGTCTCCTCATCATCTGGGATAGGAGAAAAAGTGGTAAAATGGTAATGAAATTCTGAAGTGAATTGAATTTTGCCACCACAGAATTATATGCAATTAAAAAGTTAAAAAGCGTATTAATGTAGATGGAAAAACCCTTGACGAATGAGAAATGGTCACAGAGTTGTACACCTTAAACCTCATTGACTTGCTGCTGGGTCATCCAATACACATTTTATTACATAGTTCAAACATAAATAACTTAATAAAAAATCTTGAAGTTATGTAAATATGTTGCTAAACGTTTTGGGGGGACATTGGTTCAAAATGATGCACAGGACAGATGAACTTAGGCACATATTTGATCTAAATGCTAATCTTAGCGTGCTAACCGTACAGCTGAGGCTGATGGTAATGGTGTTAGTTCTACACGTATTCAGTCATAAACTACATTATTGAAGAAATAGGAATGTTGACTTTAAGGTGGCACGAAATCAGAAGTCAGGGGATCATAAATGTTATTAAAAATCATCTTGTTGACATTCGTCTTGACCTGTTGCCATACCAAGCACAAGAAGTGTGAACTTCATATCCTGTACTTTAAATCAAGATCTGGTACAAAAATAGACACGTTCCTTTTTCTGAAAAACCTCTAAAAAACACTTTCACTCAAGATGATTATTCCCACTTTAAAAAAGGGACATTAATGGGAACACGTGAGGCTAAATTAAAAGTACTTTGAGAAGCTTACCCGTAACGCTCAGCCTCCCAGGAGGGAATTTTGAATCCAGATTTCTCCCAGCAGGAAGAGAGAAGTACTTGTGGGATTTGGGACCGTCCTGAGAAAGAAGACATGGGAATAAAACAGCAGAATGGCATGAAACAAAAAGCAGAATGAGGAATAGGATAAAGAAAATGAACCTGATGCTTAATAAGGCACACTTTTATCTGCAGCGATAAGACATACTTCACTTGTTTTAAAGCTGCTCGCTCTTCCTTATATTAAAGCTAAGAGGCTGATAACACACTGTAGTATGCAACTCCTTGAGTCAATAGCCACAGGTTTGGCTTCCTGCTTACCGGGGACTGAAAGCTGCCGGGTCTCATGCTGCGGCGGATGCTGGTGTGGCGTCTTATCAAAATCTCTCTGGCGTGGCTGTCGTTGGGCAGGGCGTGCTTGGTTGTGTATGCCACCGTCTAGTTAAGAAAATGAAAAAAAAGACATCATTTCACGGCAGATTAAGACTATCAAACTAACAGGTTCCACTGTTTTGTGTCAATCTGGAATAAATCCCCAAGAGAGCCAACAGGTGGCCGTTAAAATGCTTTCAGAGGAGACAGCATTTTTTAAAGCTCGGGTTACTCAACCAAAACTGGCTACACCCGTTTGGACTGTCAATGTCTCTGTTTGGACACTCACCTCCTCCACGCAGCGTAAACCTCACTGTCAACACAGATCTGTCAGCCCTGCAGCTATTAGTGAGACATAAGACCTATAAAACCCTCTACAGGTTGCCATTTCCTTTAGAGAAATGTTGCATGCTCTTTTCTGTTTTACTATAGGATAACTTGATGAGACGGTATAGAGGAACCAATGTATATTCTGTTCCGTTTGCATTTTCGTCCTTTAACTTAATACTTACATAATAGTAAGAAAACCACAGTTTAGACATTCTTTAGTCATTTGACTTTAGCAAAAGCATTGGCAACTAAATAAACCTAAATTAAAAAGTATTAATTATCAACGGTCAATTTTCTGAATAATATGATTTATATTATATTATTTGACTAAATCTACTTATTGATGCATTAACGTGTTTAATGTTACAGCTCGAAACTAAAACGTACTGCTCGGTAGCTTCGGGATTTCACCAAGTGATCAATACAGTTATATTACTTAAATAATACATGATACATTATATGTTAATTATATTTCTAATCATTAATATGATATTTAAAAGTATCTGCAGCTTTTAAAGTAGATGTAGTGGAGTAAAAAGTTGAATATGTGGTAGTATGAAGTAGCAGGAAATGGAAGTAGTAAAGTACAAGTGTGTAAAAAATGTACAGTCCACTCTAAAATGACACCGCCTTTAAAAGGGCCCGCTTCGTCACCAGTCAGCCAGATAAACAGCTGAGGACGTCACATGTTAAAAGTGCAAACATCACAGGCGGGAGGAGACGCAGGGTTTGTGTGAGAGACGTTACTGTGGATATGTGAAGGGTTTTTAAAAGAGCAGCTAACAAGATAATGGGACAATTGGTCGTCTCAGGATCAGAAGCACATGCTCCCTATTTGTCTCCACATCAAAGCGTCTCTGTAGGTAATGTCATGTCCCTTATGGAAAAATACTGCTGGCCAGTTTCGGGTTATGCAAAACATCAGCGGCTTTCAGTGCTTGGAGTCCAAATACCTTTGTGTTAGTACAGAAAGTCTATGTTTCAAACTGGGTGACATTTTTGTTGACCTGGTTACCGTAAGCAGCTGAAGGTTTACAACAACAGCAACATGCAAATGATCGAAGACTGGTGCTAGCGTCTTCTGTGACGGGTCACATGATCAAAATCAGCGGTTTGAATGGGAGAGGAAAGATTAAGATGTTCTCCTGCTCAAATTTGTATTCATTGATTTGGACTTTTCTCATAATTATGTTGTGAAATATTGGATTTGAAACATTGCTAAACATGTAAAGAGTTTTTAAAATGTCTCTTCTGGTGGATCTGACAATTACTCATAAACATCTTCAATGTGAGAAGGAGACCAAAGTATTCACAGAATAAATATTTAGACATGCATTGTCTTTCATAAGCTTACGACACTCCTTATAATGAAACAAGGTACAGATTTATGGAGTAAAACGAACACTATGTTATCTTCCTTCTGTATAAGAACTGGAAGAATAAAGTATAAACTAGAAATGTTCAAGTAAGGTTCAAATAGACAGGAAATGGTTCCCTAAATCATTTAGAGTTTCTTTCTACCTCTGTGATGCAACACAATAGGATAAAAGACACAGCTGTTATCCTGCATTTAATATGAAGCGGAATGTGAATACGTTTGTGTACTATGGTAATATTTGTGATGACTGTTGTTTATTTGCAGGTCCCATTATTATTATTAAGAGCCAATTTCCCCCTTCTCCTTCAGTAGGACTCGGATGAGGGTGTTGCACTTTTCCTTGTACATGTGATGTTTTGGTTGTTTTGTTTCTTTCCGTTAACTGTCAAGTGGGAACTAAGTATTATTTTTTTTACGTTTTTGTGTTTCTCTTATTTTCCTATGATACTGTTTTGATTGGCTGTGAATAAGAAAATATGAAGGACAGACCATCTATTTCTATTTATTTTTATTTTATTTAGAAAGTGGCAGGTAATATAAGATTATTTTCTTCTCCCTGCTCCTTTCCGGGTACGGTGTGTTTATAGAGACATGTTTTGCAAATAATTGTTTTACATTAAGTTGTGCATACCATGAACGGAACAAATAAAAAGGAAATATCTCTCACCCGTTGCCTGATCCTGTACATGTTCTTGGACAGGATGTCGTGCATGTTCTTCAGGTCCGGAGCCTGGAACTTCTTCTTGGGTTTACCAGAGCTTTTCTTCTCCTCACTGAAAGACAAATAAATACAATTGACTTCATCCATCCCTTTGATCTGAACAGACAATCGTCAGAGATATAAAATTAAGGTTTCATACTATATGGAGAGGATGGACGGCGCGGTGCTGATGTCCCCGGTGACGGTGTCCAGTATCTCCATGGCGTTCTGCAGCTCCAGCTTCTTGTACAGCGACACGATGCTGGACTCGGCCCGGTTGTCTCGGATCAGGATCCTCCGCAGGACCAGATTGTTGAACCTCAAGAATCTGAAGGGAGAAAAAGGGAACAATGAAGGAACTATTCCTGGGCGGCTCCATGACGTGTTTTTAATAGTGTATTGGTAACAAGCACTAGCTACTCCAACAATAACTTTAGTTTTACAAAATCTAATTATTTTTTTGTTGTAATATATTTTGTATTGACATTTGGCAGCAAACAATTATACAGTGTTTTTTCAAGACATAGTAATTGTACATCTTGAGTTTGTCTGTCCGAAATGCCTTTTTCTTTTTGTAATGAAAGACAAAATAAAAACAGTAAAAAGTACGAACATTAGGGAGTGATCAGGACTTCACAGTTAAATCATACATTTGTAAGGATAAAATCTGGCCTATGAGGTTTTACGAAATCTGTCCACTTTCTCCATCGTGACCCAAAATCTAATTATAAAAAAAACGTGTGTATCTTATATATTTTATTGCAACTTTCTTGTCACGTTTACACATTGTAGATTTGTTGTCTTTGTTTTGTGTCTATTAGAAGTGTATTGAGTATATTCTAGTTTTTGAAAGTAATATATCAGTATTCAATTTTGTTTTATTTTAAATCTGTGACAAAAATGTATCAGTAATGTAAACACTTGGTATCTTCCCCTGTAATGCTTTGTCTTTGTATAGATCCTGCAGAATTGTCATAAAATGGAGTGATTGTGTATTAAAATGCTACACAGTTAATTCAATATGAATGTAAACCACCTAAAACACCCTTAAAGTAATTTAACTACTTGCAATGTGCTGGATAAACGCCATAACTAATAGGTCACTGTCCTAATATGCACTTTGACTGCTCTGTGTGTTACCGTTATTTTATTACAAATCAAACTGAAAATCTTCATTCTTGAGGAACCTGTCTCACAAGAAGAAGCAAGGTATGTGTAAACAAAGGTTCAAGGAAGAGAAGAAACGGCTAAATAAATGGTACATTTATATTGTTCTATTTAATTGTTACGAGTATTAAGGAGGCGGCTTTGAAGATGTATATAAGTGCCATTTAAAAGTTTTAAATGAGGGTAACTATGCACCTAAACACAGAACTACTTCAATACTTTAGTGATATAATGCATTACTTTAATGAAAACCTTAAAGCTGTGAAGGTAGTAGATTAAAAAGAGAGCATTTCAGATCATTTGGAAGAAAATAATTATATTGTATAGCTGATGGAGGAAGCTGGACCTGCCACCTTTATTGTGGTTCTCCACATTCCCACACAGTCTCAGGGAGGGAACAATGGCATTGTCAAACTAAACAACAAAGGAGAGAGAGAGAGAAGGTAAACTGAAACTGCCAGCACTCCTCCAGTTTCACTGCAGATACTTCCCCTCTGAATGAATGGATATTAATCTATAAGTAAGTAAGTTAAGAATCAGTGTGAAATTGTGTAAGCTACTTGCGACAGATTTGGTCAAACCCTTGTACTTCAAAGCATTGTGCAGGATGAATAGACAGGAAGAGAGTTCTTACTTGTCTTTCCAGTAGAAGTGGCTCCACTGTCCGCAGAGGTCCTCTATTCCCGCGATGGTGTGCTCCATGATCTGAGAGCAAAGAGAGAACCATTAACATATGCTCCAACAACAAACAGTTGACCTTGTGTACAACATTCACAATGTGTGGCGTACCCTGGAGTGAATCTCTGCGTTGATGGTGTCAAGATTCCGGTTTGTTCTGCGGACATTGATGAACTCGATCAAAGGTCGAATACTGATGCCCTGCAGAGGAGAGAGAAAGATCACAGATTCAGAGGAACCCAGAAATAAAACATAAGAAGACTTTTCAAAGACTGTCGATTAATTTGACCATTCTTTCAATTAAAATCTAAAGAATATTAGAGTCTTTATTGCAGGAGTAAAAGCTCTTCTGGTTTTGTGTGGAAGTGGAAAAAACTATGAATTGATGTAAATGAGAGACCAACAACATTCTTTCATCCAAAACCTGCACCACTTACTAAATAATCAAATACGTTCTGATGTGAACTTCAAATCATTTGTGGTTTTAAGCTTAAAAGAAAATCAATCATGACAAAGCACATCAGTATTTGTCTCTATGAGTGAAAACCCTTTTTTACTAAGACAAACACTAAAATATACTGCGCCAATATAAGATAGACTTATATGTTTGATCTACAGCAGTGTTTCTCAAACTTTTTCATACCAAGGACCACTTAACCAATAAAAAAACCTCTCGCGGACCACCTGACTCCACAAATATCCAAAAACACATCGTTTTTTACAAATCGCCTGAAAATGGTACAAACAAGTGGCCACAGGTGTGATGAAGGTGTTTATCTGGGCTATATCATGCAATCAAAAGTGAAACTTAAGCTCGCTCCATTGCGGAGATATTCCCGCGAGAGTGCGGAATTCTTAAATGTATTTATTTATTTCAAATGTGAAATTTTACCAATATACTCACGGACCACTAGGGGGCGCTCACGGACCACCAGTGGTCCGCGGACCACACTTTGAGAAGCACTGATCTACAGCAAACAACTGTGTGAATAGTTCTAAGTAAAGGCACACAGATGCTCTCTCACCTGAAGGAAGACAGTGAAGAGGATGATACAGATGGTGGCCGTGACGAAGAGCGGCTTTCGGCCGATGTGATCAGGAAGAGTGAAGACCAAGGCGAAGGAAATGGCACCTCTCAGGCCACCGTAGGCCAAACCAAATTGATCCTTCATGTTGAATGGGATGGTGCGGAAGGGGTTTATGATCTGAGTCAGCACCAAGACACCTGGGGAGACAGAGGGAAGAAAAGAAGTTAGGAATAAATGCCATATCTGCTAGGTACCCAATTTGACTGTTTTGGTTCAATCGCCTCAGAACTGTTTCGAGCAGCAGCTCAATGTTTACAGCTTGTTCTGCATCCCCAAGTTTTAAACAATATTACCTACAAATCTATTAAATGCAGCTTTAAAAAGCAACTTCAAATCAGGCTGAAAACCTTTTTTGCCCTCTGGTTCACAAATCACTGCAGCAAATAAAGCAAAAGGTTTAAAGGGGACCCATCATGCAAAATGCACTTTGTGATGTCTTTTATACATAAATATGTTTCCCCGGTGCGTCGGGGAACTCACGTAGCATCAGAAAATAAAACCCTCTCTCTTTTCCTCTGTACCCAAATCTTTTAAAAACGAGTGGATACAGATTTGCTGCCGATCTGACATCAAATCGGCAGCAGACCCACAGAAAGTTGCTATCAGAAACAATGCCTGACGTGTTTTGGACGTAGTCTCGTCTTTGTTTATATTAGCAAGCCTCGCTAACACTCAGAGCTAACGTGTACTGGAGAGCACATGTGTTTAAAAAGCAGGAAATTAAAAAAGGAACTCGCCTTGTGATAAACCTGCAAGAGAAAAAGCATTTGAGCTTCATACTGTTTCAGAAATAATCCTTGATTTGGTTTAGAACAGGATGGCGTTGTATCACAGCAGAATATAACTTTAGCTCCGGTAGAATTCTGATCAGGCATTAGCTCCGCCTCCTCTTTTTTGTTTTCAAGCTAAGGACCCAAAATCCGTGTTTCTCTAACAGGGCTGCAAAAGAGGGGTTTGAGCAGTATGAGGCATGGCTACAATGGGTGATCGGTTTGGTATTTTAAGCAAAAAACTTCACAGACATGTTTTGTATAGGTGTGGCCCTACAATATATTTTTCCAATATAGCATGATAGGTCCACTTTAAGTTTGGGTTAAGTTTGTCCTTAAACTTAATTATTTGAGCATAAAGATATAGGTGCAGTTTTGGTTGACAAACAAAAGCTATGTATACATTTAGTGTTCTTCACCAAAAGTGTACTGAAGTTTTGACTAAGTAGTTCAATTGATTTTTCTGCTAAACATTTGCAAAGACAAATCTTTCTAAAATATAAAAATCTGGTAAGAAGTCTTGTTTTCCTAGCTTTTGTTGGCACATTACTGCCATCGATTTGTGTTCCCATGACACAAACTAAATGGGCACGATACTTCATAGCACCAGTTGAAACCTCCACAGGGCACGGACACAAGCTGAGACAAACAAAACACAGACCCCTCCCCTCCTTACCGAGACCTCTCCATACGAAGGCAAACAGCAGCGTGAACAGGATGTAGCCCCAGTTCCACTCGTGCTCCGTTGTAATGGTGACGACCCCGAGGAAGAAGAAGATGAGGGTCTCTGAGATTGAGCCCAACATCTTGACCACGTGTCGGATCGTCGTGCAGGAACGCTGGGAAACATTTTCCTCCACGTAGTACTTCATGGTGAGAGAACAGGTCACAATGCTGCAGAAAGACATAAACAACAGCTGTGTTGTTGATGTGTTCTTCATTTGTTGAATGCTTTAATGTGAAGAAGTGTTCTACTCACGCCATGATGGATGAGATGGCGAAGAGCTCGGCCACCAGGTAGGCCAGGTAGCTGTACATGAAGATGAAGAGCGGCTCGATTTCTTTCACTCTAGAGGTGAATCTTGTGGTGAAGGCGGCAACGAAGCCGAACAAAACGCCGAAGCCTATCCCACCCAACCCCACCACAAGGAACCGCGCCACGCCGAGGAACACATCCACCGGCTCCACCACCGGCATATCCGCCACGAAGTTGAACATGTTGTACAACACCTGAAAATACACATGTTAAAACAACCATGCACACACACTGTTTTGTATGTACAGCTTTGCATTCATGTGTACAGAAACAGCCCACACATCTCTATGTGAGGTCATGGGTGGGGTCGGGCGCAGTACTGACACATGTGCTGATAACAGTGATTTACTGAAATGTTGACTCTGCACTGTTTGCAATTTGATAATCTAATTCACAAAGAGCGCTGAATGACTCAGATAAAGGAGCATTTGCGGGGCAATCGCTTTGTGCTTCTGTTCTTAGAAAGAAGGAAACTCATTTCTTTATTTTATGGTCACGTGGCTTTTAAAACCTGCTCTCTTGCTGTATGCAACCATTAAAGTAAATGACGTGAAAGACAAAATACCAAACATAAAGCCCATGTAACATTTTATTTGAGTTGAGACAATCACTCACAGTTAAGGCATCTCATGTACAGCTTCACGTTGACTAGCAAACGGCTATGAAGAATATGGATAATTTAAAAGGTATATAAGTGATATTCCATATTATAGTATTTCTTTCAACAATACTTTCTGAATTACCCAGCCACTCATTCAGGCACATGTGTCATAAATTAGAGATAAACTAAAAGGACTGCCTTGCGGTTGAATGATTCGCTTAACAGTCAAATTCATTGATCGTCACGTCACATCACTTCATCATGTTAGACATATGCGTAAAATAAATAATTATCATAAAAATGTTTATGGACAAAAACATGTTAAGCGTGTCGCGGTGACTTTGACCTTTTAAAAAAAGATTCATTTTTGAGTCCAAGTGGACTTATGTAACACACTTTTATTTTGTCACAATGGATACCTTGTCTTTCAACTGCAAATGAAACCAACCTACATGTACAAATAAATAACCTTAAAGTGAATTCTGCTCCTGCTCTGGAACAAGGCTTTAACATATCATGGACAAGACACACCGGAGCCTATTTTAACATGTTTTCAAAGTGGATCTGTGTTTAGAGTCAGGCAGCAACAGTTCCTTGTTTTAAAATGTGTGGCGCACAGATGATACAGATGATAACCTGAAACTCTGAGTCATGGGCGGAGTGAGGGGATCCCACATTAGAATAAAAGGATCCTACTTAAAATTATGAGAGTTCTTCCCACGCTTAAATCTGTCACAACCTTAACTAATGAGTGCAGGGCTGATATGAAGTATGTCTACGTTCAGAAAACATTACATCTTGTTTGATTGATCATAATCTGCAACACAAAGCTCTCTGTGCAGAAAGGCCTGGGTAAATGTTTGTCTTCCCCGTGTGCATCAGCTACTGTGTACTAAACAAAAGGGTCGCCACGACAAAGCTAAGAGCAGGTTATTGTACGTGGGTTGGTGTGTTTGAACACAATCAGAACAGGGTGAGGGGGGACATTTGAGCATGATGCAGTTCAGTCAAGTTGCAGAGGATGTGTACACGCCTCCAAACAGCCAAAAGCAACAGTGGCCTCAGGAACTGGTTTGGCAGCATCTAAGCAAACTAGCTTCAAACGAAACACAGCGCAGGTCTGCGGACTTCTCTGACATTACTTCACTTAAATTATTCAGATATTTATCTGTTCAGCATTTTTGACAGTGACACACTTTATGTTGTCATACATGCATACTGACCTAGAAAAAGAGAAAGAAGTCATCGCACTGTATCTGAGGAAACCTGAGCTGAGCCTTTAGAGAAATTATAAGAAAAGCTCCAGACAAAAAGAAACTGGATCTACCTTTTCTTATAATACCCGTTTTGAAATCAAGGGTCCAAACTGGGTTTTAAATGGTAGGTGGGGTTACAATGGTGTCCATGATGAACTCTATGTGTGTGATTCTGCCTTGTTCCCACACTACTTTTTGCATTTAGGCTGCAGCTAAAGATTATTTTCATTATTGATTCATCTGAGAATTATCTGCTAGGTCCATGTATGTATCTAAAAATGTAAGAGATCATCTTTAAAGTCCAAAGAAAGTCTTTAAATGTCAGGTCAAAACCTAAAGATATTCAGCGTAATATGCTATAAAAAAGATTAAAGCAGGAAATCTGCAAATTTAAGAAAATGAAACCGCATTTTCTCCCATTTTTGCATGAAAAATGGCACAAAATTAAGTAAATATAAAAAAGGTGGAGAATGTATCCGTCAATAGAGCAATTATTTTATCTTTTGATATGTATGAGTCCTATTGGGAAGTGCCGTTAAGAAATTAGAAACAGTTTGTAGTGACACCCTGCTCATTAAAAGGTGTTTTCATAACAAGCCCAGAACAGGCCAACGTGCTGCAGCAAGTCTCAGCTTAGATTAAAGGGCACCACAAAGGACTTTAGGACTCTGTGCCTCGGCCCACTCACCACAGTGACAGCATCGTTGAAGAGGCATTCTCCGAACACCACGATGTAGAGCTGCTCATTCACTGAAATGTCCTCAAACACACTGAGCACGGCCACAGGGTCCACGGCCGAGATGATGGTGGCGAACAGAAGGTTCTCCTGGAGGTTGATGTCCTGCACACCAAACGCCTCGATCTGGCAAATGGCAAACAGAGACATGCCGATGCCAATGCTGTTCCACAGAGTCCCCACCACCGCAAACCACAGCACCTGCAAACAGACACGACAAATCAACAACAAGGAGAATATTTTAGGAGTGTGAGTTAGGAAAACGTGGCTGTTTTTAAACGGACCGTGCCGATGTTCTCAAAGAAAGGCCTGGTGGGCATGAAGTAGCCGGACTCCAGGACAATGGGGGGCAGCATGTAGAGGAAGAAGGCGTTGCTGGTGAGCACAGCAGGGGGCTCCTCATGGACCGAGTACATGATGCCCCCCACGATCAGACCAATGCTGATGAGAAGACACGACTCTGGCACCCAGATGGTGATCTTGTGGTACACATGGAAACCTGAAATGAAATGGGATGTCAATTAAGTTTAAAAAACAGAAAGAGGGCACTCTCCACATGAAAACATCACATATATTCCTGATAAAATGATGCCCTATATTATGTAATCAAATTCAGAATCCCTTCATTAGTCCCACAGCATTATAAGGCAACATGTACAGTGTGCAGCCAAAGTGCCATAGAAGGTAGAAAAGGCAAGCAGTAATACAAAAGAAGAAAAGCAAACATTAGTAATTAATTACAAATAAAGACAAACAAGTACACAACCATGGCAGCAATTTAAAAAAACGAAGTGACACAAATAACATATCAAAGTATTGAGACCTTGTCAAAATATGCTTTTACACAAAAGTGACTATTGCACAGTACAGTTGCAAACATGTGTTTATATTGCACATGGTCACATTTGAGCTACTCACCAATCTTTGCGAATGAAGCCAGCAGCACCCAGAGAGTGATCTCAAAGGGAATCTGTATTCTGGCGTAATCCATGGTAAACACCGGTAAATTAGCTTTTTCCGCGTCTGGGAAGGCCTGGGGGCCATTATCCGGTATCACCGGGGGCAGGATCGTGACACCGCCGGTTGGTTTTGAGGGGATTTCTCCGCTGGAGCCATGGAGAAGACTTAAACACGTGAAAATAAAGAGTAAAACTCCTGTTCGTCTGGAAATGTTTATATCCATTGTGCAACAAAAAAAACCCTCAGCCCCTAAACAGTAATCCAAATGGATGTGAATATCAACTAATCCATAAAAGGAGGAACAAGCAACTGAGGTGAGACAAATTCCTCTAAAAGTTGATATTTGTTTGTAATTTACTCCATTTTCAACAGTAAAGTCTGAATTCTCTCCTCTGCATTCTTTAAGGTTGTGAGGTCCGGGTGAGTCTCGTTCAAAACTGCAGCAGGACAACACACCTGTGGTTTACCTGCCGCGCGTCCACGAGTTCCGATACAGCAGGGCGCGGTCCCGAGCCCTGCTCTGATTGGCTGACAGCTGAAGCGGGTAATGAGGGTGGGGCAAGGTGTTTCTGCGGGACCTTCAAGGCCGACTATGAAGTTTCGGTGCACCAGTTTCCTGACCGACTCGAGTTTCCACTTTCACTTGTAACCTGACAGCACTAACAGTTTCTCTGATTTTGGTGTATTTTAGGAATTACAGCCTACAGTGCCTACACCATCACAGAGCAAATGGCACACTTATCCTATGTTGACTTAGTCGTTCAAAATGATGCCTTTACATACAGAAAGATTAATTTTATTTAAAACGTTTTCTTTTTAACTATCTTTAATTATTTTCTGACCCTCCCTTTGGCAAGAAAAACCTCACCCAATATCTCAAAATATATATTTGTGACAAACAACAACATGTTAAATACAAAATGTGCTTATTTTGGAATAAAAGGCTGATGCAGTCAAAAATAATTGAGTGTCCTTGGCATAGCTAGCCTGTGTTGCCACAGTCTTTACTGTCTTGACGTAAATGTTATTTTGCTGAACAAATACCTACACCTTATTTAAGGCAGCAATATAGGTTTTCAAAAGCTACAGTTTTCTGTTTGCTGCTGCCTTTTCATCAATTAAATTACATTTCACTTAAACACTGTAACTTTTATTTTATTTTATTTACATTTGTTCCGTTCATGGTATGCACAACTTAATGTCTAATAATTGTTTAATTGTATTTGATCTGCCTTTTTAAACTGATTTGTATTTATTTTATGTTTTCTCTTTTGCAATGGAGTATGGCCCGCAAATGAAATGTGCTTGTCTTATATTGTACTTCTTAAATATATATAAAAGTATATGACACAGTAGTATTCAAGTGTTAATAAGCCACCTCTTCAAATACATTCAGTACATTCAAGTGGGAAACATTTTCTAGTTGATAAAAAAACAAAACAACTTATTTACATAATGAGCTTCAAATATACCCTTCCTATTTCTCCATAGAATAAGCAATCTGAGGTTTCTGTTTTAAGGAATGAGCTGAACTTTTTGTAACACAATAAATGAAACTCTATGGAGAGCTGTGATGTAGGCATTTTCAAGGATCAAGCATAATTTACCTACATTTGATTGTTTTTGCTAACTTATAACTGAACTTATGAGGCAATATACCTCACCTCTAGCGAGTGGCCCAGACCTTCGTATATGTTTCTGTATGTGGCCCTTGGTGAAAAAGGTATGGACACCACTGGCCTAAAATGTGGTACATAAAAAAAGAAGAGTCTAACAAGTAACATGTAACATAAATGAATCTGCTTTCCTCTCAGTGTCTCCCTGCAGACAGACAGCGCCCCCCAGTGGAGGGTGGGGGATCTGCGGAGGTTTTGCGCCTGGATGTGTCAGAGGGAGTCAGGGCGAGCCCCGACTGCAGACATCGTGGAGCAGCGACCAGGATGCGCATCAATATGACAAGAAACCTTCGCATTTCTCCAAACGGTTTGATATATTTATATTTATGTGTGTTTCTCATTTGTCATGTCATAATTTCTCGGTTTATCGAGGGCGTTTGTCACACAAAGACAGAACAGCAGTTCGCAGCAGGAGCAGAATAAGACATGTTTACAGCCATTGCATGATAGAAAAATGTCGATGTATCTGTCTTTACTCTTACATATGGCGTGTTATTATTGCGTGAATTAAAGGTATCCAGCAGCAGCATCACTGACCATCAGCAGATATCATGACGCAATAGTTGTTATTGTGCGGCTGTCAGTGAATACAAAATCATCCTCTATACTATAATGGCAATATTAGTATCCGGTGCTTCCATAAATAGATTTTCTGCATCTTTGGCCTCTTGTGTGTTTATTTCCACGCAGGCAGGCTGGTAAACACACAGGCTGACATCCTGTTTCACGCAGGGTTACAGAAGGCCAGTACAGAGTTGACGTGGGATTATAGAGCATAATGTTAACATGTATGTTGGTGGTTACACACAGTACATTTTACACCGGATGTGTTGCTCATGAAACAGTACGTGTCACGCCATTGCTGACCTCCCAGATGTTTTCCACAGAGAGGAAGGATTAGATTTGATATGTTGAATCATTGTTTTTATATTATATCATAACAGAGAGGGAACACAATGACACTTTCTGAGGCTCACCCCTAACTGTCCCCTCGGTTTCTGTCTGTGTGCTGAAGCTTTTTGAGGGATACATTTGAGGTTTCTTAACTCTGTGTTTCTCTTGATACTGATCTACCTATGGGATGTGTGAACATGTAGCACCTTGCCAAGTTCATTAATTATGATCAGCAAAGACTGAAACATGTATTAGTCGATATACAGACAAATACTCCCAATAAATCTCATGAAACAATGTCAAAAAAGGCTACTTTTATCCTCTAAAATATGATGATTTCCTGCTGTTCTCTTTTCCATATCATAATACAAGACCTCATTTTGGAATTTGAGGAATTGGGGTTGACATTTTTCAAAATGTTCTGACAGTTTAAAGACTAATCAATCAATCAGTCAATCAATTAATGACTTCGCCAAAAACGTATTAGTAGGTACATCTATAATTAAATAATAGTGTTTTATATTGTGCGTGTGTCTGTGTGCGTGCGTGCGTGCGTGCGTGCGTGCGTGCGTGTGTGTGTGTGTGTGTGTGTGTGTGTGTGTGTGTGTGTGTGTGTGTGTGTGTGTGTGTGTGTGTGTGTGTGTGTGTGTGTGTGTGTGTGTGTGCATGTGTGTGTGTGTGTGCGTGTGTGTGTTGATACATGTTCTCCTCTCGGGAGTAAATGCATTTGCATATTCGCCTCCCCTTTGATAAATCTGATCACAAAGCAATTTATAGATGTGAGGATGGAGGCAGCCGCCCATGTGTCCATGGTAACGCCACACATTTTTTACATCAAGCAGCCGGTTGTAGATCAGACTCCCGGGAGGGCAGAGCGGCGCTGCTCGGCTGGGACTGAAACAGGATCAATAGAGGGAAACTGAGAGGGACGTCGGGTCACAGGACAGGGAGGAGGCTGGAGCACAAAAAGACAAATTGTGAGGGATGATGACGGGGCAGAAAAAGAGGGACATTCAGGAGAGATCTCAATATTGTATGGTTTTATTGTCACAATAACTAGCATGGTTGTTGGCAATGAAAATCTGAAGTCCCATGCTCATCGGTATAGGTGTCATTTACACTGAGGGCGCTGGGACATCACCACTACTATTTGAATGTCTGATGTTGTCCCCAAGCGTCAATCAATCAATCAATCAATCAATCAATCAATCAATCAAACGTTATTAATTCCAGGAGGAAATTGGGTTTTTTGACAGTATATTAGAATAACAATTGATAAATATTTATTTAAATATAAGTTGAAGTCAAAATGTGCAATAAAAGTCCTTGTAGCCACTCGGCACAGGCACAGCGTCCTCTACAGAATAGGGACACTTTATAAACTCAGAGAGGAGGCAGCTGAGGAAGAGGAGGATGAGGAAGAGGAGGATGAGGAAGAGGCTCTGTGGTGCCTCCAGCAGCTCCACTAACTGGGTCACTTTGTTTTGTCTCCCAGCAGACTGACGAGAAACACCTGAATATTCTCTGTCCTCTGTACTCGCCGCATGTTTACCATCTTATCGTATTCTTACCTTAAAGCAGGAAGACAGTAATACTCAGTCTCAAACGATGACCTGTTCGGCCTTTTTGAGGTCAGAGGTCATCTGTAGAACAGCAGCTGTGGCACTTCATCATTTGGGATTCTTGCTGTTCGGCCTGCCATCTCTCAGACTATGTTTTTCTCTTGCTGAACGACTTATTATCAAGAACATTTTGAGCTAAATACAAGACTTAAAGTGTTGCTATAGCATGAGTCTTGTGGAGGAACTACGTTTTACTGATCTCTCAATTTACTAAACTAATGTCAAGTCAACTAAAACTTTCTCTATTCCAGGTCAGCACTATTTGCTGTTTAATGCATTTAATGCAGAAATCTAACAACACTGCATCTCACAGCTATCCGTCAAGAAGAGCTGAATCATTAGTAATCAAATCCTTTTTTTTTCAAGCAGCAAATCTAAAGCAATTATGTGGTTCCCTCTTTTCAAAGTGAACATGTGCTGCTCTTCATTTTATAACGTTATCATTTATGTTTGTTTTGGACATCTGGCAGTTTTTAAGCATCAAGACACCGCAAGGGCATTTCTCATGAGCAAATAATTTCCTCAGATTCTATTTTTAAAGATAATAATCCTTAGTTGTCGAGGTGAAATAAGCAGACACTATATCTTTCAATCAACAGCAGATATTATGAGTTAGTTATCATTTAAATGTGAATTCTGCTTCTCTTCACTTCTTATATCATAAGAAATGTAATATGTGTTAGATATACAAGCAGCACTTTAAAGATATTGCATTTCTAGCAAATTGTGACATGATTTTTCACAACTTTCTGGCATTTGTTAAACCAACCTATAAATCGACCGATCAAAACAATCATCATTATCCCATGAAATGGTCTTTAAATGTTTTGTTTTGCTCAACCAACAGTTCAAAACCCAAAGACATGTCCAACACATTTGAGAAGCTCGATCGATAGCAGGTTTTCCTTTGTAGCTTTACCCAGTCACCCTCATTGTTCAGATTCCCAATAACGCGACATATTGTTTCGGTCCCAGGCGTTTTCTCTCCTCGGAGCAGACGACGTGTCGCTGATTGTCAGACAGATGTGGGGATGTTGATCCGTGTCTCCCTGTGGTTCTCCATTAGATATACTGTGGGTTTCCTAGAGAGCCTCCCACAGACCCCCGGGCAGCGGAGATTACAGCGCTTTAAAAGACAGCTCCCATTGACAACCTACACAGCCTAATGAGGCAGAGCATCCACGCTGTCATTTTCATTTCTTCACAGGAAGGTGCCAAAACAGAGAGTAAACTGACAAAGAGCATCACACTCACACTCTGGATGTAGTGTGTGTGACTGTAGATGCTGCGTTGTGTGTGACGTCAAAACACATTCACGTGTAAAAATAGACCGCCGGTGCTGGAGTCCTTACACATGAATGCACCGCGGTTCACACACACACTTGTTCTCCTTTTGTCAAATAAAAAGACCGACAATTGCTCGCTGTACCAGATGTGCCATTTATCTACCAGCTCTGAAAAGGAGAGGCACATATTCCAGTTTACTACTCTCGTTAATTGTTAAGGAAAATGTTAACTGAATCTGACATGCCACAGGAAATGTAAATATTCCCTCAATTTGAAGCAAGCTTAGGTTAGACATCTTGCTTTGTCCTTTTCCTTTCCTCTTAACCTTTTACCTGTTCTTTCTGCTTTCTATTTCTTCCTCTGTGTCTCCTTGTGCGGTTCATATTAGTGCGTAGTTGTGCTTTGCAATAGGAGGTAAATCAATATACGGCCAGCTTGACTGACTTGTTGCTGATTCTTCTCGCTCTTACACCACCATGTGCCACACTTGGCACCGCCTCAGCTCCTCTTCTCTCACTGTTGCACACTCAGGTGCAGTGTTATCTTCCCTTTAACACCACGAGCAGCCACTTACGCTGTGGCTTTTGCATTATAGTACAACATGAGTGGCGGATAAAACAAATGAGTGTCTTGGATTCAGCGAGTAACACCACACGCAATGCAAGTGTGTGAGGTTAAGGAGGACATGTTTTGTTCATGTTCAGGTTCATATCAGTAGTGTCTCTCCTGGGACTTGTCTCCATGCTCTAATGTTCAAAAAGCTCTTTTTGTTCTCATACTGCCTGTGCTGCAGCACCTCTTTTCACCCTCTGTCTGAAACCAGAGCCCAGTCTGCTCTGATTGGTTAGCTGGCCGGCTCTGTTGTGAGTGGTCAACGGCTTAGAGATGTCCCGCCCCTTAGCCTATGACGTACAATGTGTTGGAGTGCTAACCAACAGAAGCGTGAATCCTACATAACGATGAGAAACTGCAGATCGATGAAGATAAGGTCTTATATTTATATCCTATAGGATGATTACACGAGTCCATCACAAGTTATCTTGAAAGATGGTGTCCTTTATGTGACACAGTAAGACCAAGGGCGCTAGAGAAAGTTGATTCTCAGAAGGTGAATCTATTTCAGTTTAATTAATGACTTCCTAATATCTTTTCACAGAAGGAAGCAAGTGTTCAGTTTTTCCTATCGAACACTTTTATTGTATCCTTCATTGCTGCGTGAGGTGCTTTCATTTAGAGTTTTGGCTCTTCTTCGACACCGAGGACTTCATATTCAAAATGTTACCACACAGGAACAAGGCAATAACATACTGAATTATAACTTCATATAAACACAAAGGACCACAGATGCTACTGGGGAAATAACTAATGGTTCTTGGTGTCTTTGCGTGACAAGGTTATCCGTCATATCTGGAGTAAATTGGACTAATTTGTGAAAAACATTTACCTCAACAGTCTTTGCATGTGTGCAAGAAATGAGGAAAAGTATAAATAGCATGGAGAGATGAGATGTGCTGCAGCTCCGTGTTCGTTCCAGCTGTGTGAAATGTCACACTTTTCCCCACCAATTAGTTTTCCGCTGCTTATATTAGCACATTATCAGAAGGAAAGATAAGTGGAAGCAGAAACTCCTCGACTCTCAAACACTTTCATCAAAGAATAGACAGAAAGACAGACTTATATTAGTTACTCATTGGTCTAACGGCCAGTGGTGGAAAGTACAAAGTATTAGTTAATCTGGTACTTGTACCTAACTTGACTGTTTCCATTTTGACTGTGTACTTCTACTTCACTACATATCAAAGGGAAATACTCTTTGTGTATGTCTACATGTATGTGACAGTTACTTTACAGCAGTGGCGGCGCCAGAGATTTTCTTTTGGGGGTGCTGTGGGGTAGCTTGATGTTTCGAGGTGCTCAAACATTTAGGGTTTCCCATTAATGTCCCGGGTTACAGTGCAACACTCCCCACACGCACACACACAGTGTACCCGCGACTGTTACAATGAAGGCTCGATAATCAGCTCACGGCATATAGGTGTAAGCAGAGGTAAAAAGAAATCTAAGTGGGTGGTGGACCTATCCTCCTCTAGGGGGGTCCGGGGACATGCTCCCTCGGGAAGATTTTTTTAAATATTGAAATTAAAAGCATCAATCTGGTGCACTTTGAGGGCAAAATGAAGAGATCTATGGATACATCTCTCAACACCCAGATGAAACACAATTGTAAACAGATTTACTATTTCTTTATGGATATTTGACAAATCACCCTTTTAAACTGTATTCTTGTTTTACTGTCATATAGTATTTCATACCTGTTTTTCATTTATGCTCTTATTTTTTTATACCTATCGTGACCAAACCCTTTTGAGACCCAGGCACTGAGATAACTTAGACTAAAGTTAACTATCGAAACACTGAGAGAGTCCTTTACTTCACCTGAGCTGAGGTTATCTGAGACTATTAGTCTGACAGGAGAGAGTTCTCCCTCCACCTTGTTGAAAAAAGCTCTTTATATCCGTTAGCGTAGCTAGCACCAGATGCTAACCACAACGATCTCCGGTACCAGTGTGCGCTCTCTCTCCCTCGCTCGCGCACACAAAATGGCTTGTGCCACACACACACAGAGCAGAGCTTGAATGAAACACAGAGACCCAGAAGTAGGCTGCTTGTACTGTACTGTAGCACATTATTTTCGAATCAATCCTTTTCCAAATTATGAATTTCACACATAAAAAAAAAGACACATCCATTTCTTGGGGGAGCTTAGGGGTGCTATGGCACAGCCACTGCTTTACAGTTTAAGGTTTTTTAACACAATTAAAAAACACACGAGAGTTTGTTTGTAATAAATATACCCGGTGATACATATTACATATTATGATCAATTAGCTGATTAAATATGTAGTTCATTGAGAGAATTTGGATTGTTTCAAGCTTCTCAAATGTGAGGATTTTCTGCTTCGAGTACTTTTATTTCGAATACTTTAGGAACATTTTCCTGATTACAATTGCATATGTCTTTTTATTACTTTTACTTTGGTTATTGGTCTGAATACTTCTTCCAGGACTGCTAATTGTATATTAAAGACTGAAACGTGATGCTGGGCCAATATGCAGCAAGTAGCAACCAATGTCTTATTTCAAGCAGTTTTCTTGTTCTGTCTAATTCTTTTTTTAGCCCAGCTGCCATCAGTATGTGAAGACTTAAGGATCAGTATTCTGTCATTCTATGTGCACAGCAGATTATAACTTTGTGGTTTTCTTCTGTCCTTCTTTCAGGTTTATCACAGACAAACGTGTGACCTCTCAGATCAACACACAGGGGAAGCAAACGAGCACAGATCTCAGACGGAGTTTTGATTTTAAATCTCCTCGACATTGTTCTGCTCTTCACTCCATTTTTTTTTTCAACCTTCTCATCCCCTTGGTGACCCCTCCATGTCGGGGAAGGAGCGCAGCCCCCGCCACCGGCCCTGGTCGGTGTACCGGGCTAACACGTTCGATCTGTCGGCTGAGATGATGGGGCTGGCTCTCTCAGGTAACTAAGTAACTGCTACCATGGTAACCTGTTTCCTTGGTTGCTGATGGGAAACTGTTAACACAGCGCTCCTGTTTCCTCTCCTGCAGGCAGCAGCCAGGATCCAGACGAGCCGGTGCTGGAGTTCAGTGTGGGTGAGTTCAGGAGAAGACTATTACTACTATGCATGCTATATGTGGATCAGACTGTGTGTCATTTTCTTAAAGGTCACCTATTATGCAAAATCCACTTGTTCATGTCTTCTATACATCAACATGTGTCCCCTCTGCGTAAAGAGACTCTGAACGTTTCAGGAAAAAGATTCTCTCTCTTTTTGTCCTGATGCATTTATATAAAAACCTGTCTGAAAATGAGCTGATCAGATTTTGGCCACTTTATGATGTCATAACGATTTTTTGGCTTGTGTAACCATTAGCCAATCACCAACCAAGGTAACCCCCCCCCCCCCCCCCACCCCACCATATCACCTGAATCTCTTCTGTTTAACCAAATCTCTCTCAGAGGGGCGTGGGGAGGGGCTCCTTATTTTCATCTAAAGTAACAGACAGAGAATCAGCACTTTGGAAACAGGGCTGAAACAGAGGGGATTATGGGTAATGCTGCAATGATCTGTTTGGTATTTCGAGCCAAACACTTCAGAGACATGTTTTGTGTATATCTGAGACCTGTAATATATTGATGAAAAACAGTATAATAGGGGACCTTTAAAACCTTTTACACCTAAAGGCCTCATGAGTGTAAGATAGTTGGACATTACTGTAACAAATCTCCTGATAAAACCAACCATGTGTTCATCCTCATGTCCCTGACTGCACAGGGAAGCAATGCCTCTGATTCCACAGTGCGATACAGCTGATCACTCTCCATTGTTAACAGGCTCACTAACGAGCCACACTGTTAGCTGTTGGATGATACCAATATGATATTATGATGAACATGGGCACTCAATCCCACATCTGCACTTAAATGTATTAAGTCCACAGCTAAGAATAGTCCAGAACAAATGTAGTCTTTACTTCTGTTGAGTGATGTTTGCTAAACCAGCTGTATAAGGAAATGACTGAGCGTTGTCTATTTCTTTTAGGACCTGTTTTCAGATCAGTATGTAACAGAAACTGGACTGCATGTCACAGAGAAACTGTAGAGATAGACTAATGCTTTGTTGTTTTGTTGACAATAAGAAAGTAAGGAATTTAGTTAGGTACTTTATGCTTTGAAGCTGCAATATGTGTGACATTCTGAAAGTGACCAGTTTAAAGAAATATATCACCAACATTGATGATTACTGTGTTGGTTTAATAGTCTGATGTCACAGTTGTATTCTGCCTTTTCAGACGCAGCACGATAATGTTAGTGAAAGCCTTTTAAAAATCACTGCACACTACCTGCTCAGCTACTGTCTTCCCTCACACGTTAATGGAGAGCTAAAGGGTTCATATTGGACTAAGAACTCACAGGAAAAAAACAAAACACATGAATCATTATGTTGCTCCATGTCTGTTAATATGCATGTTCACTTTATTAACAACATAAAGGGAATATATATCAAAGTTTAAAGATCTTTCATCCGCCACTTATTTTGAATGAAGGTTGATGTGTCTTTTTCTACTACATCATATGTGTGGAAAGACTTGTTTCATCGCTTGAGAGCATGACAGTATACAACCGCAGCTCATCAAGTGATCAACTTAAAGCGACTGCGTTACATTCTACTCAAGGCAGAGGATTAGTGAGCGTACCACCATTACACCCCCCTGTGTGTAATCTTTCTCTCTCTCTCTCTGTGTGTGTGTGTGTGTGTGTGTGTGTGTGTGTGTGTGTGTGTGTGTGTGTGTGTGTGTGTGTGTGTGTGTGTGTGTGTGTGTGTGTGTGTGTGTGTGTGGTGTGTGTGTGTGTGTGTGTGTGTGTGTGTGTGTGTGTGTGTGTGTGTGTGTGTGTGTGTGTGTGTGTGTGTGTGTGTGTGTGTGTGTGTGTGTGTGTGTGTGTGTGTGTGTGTGTGTGTGTGTGTGTGTGTGTGTGTGTGTGTGTGTGCAGCCTGCAGCGAGCTGGTCACTCCCTCTCTGGACAGGAAGCCCACCAGCTTCGTGGCCGTCAGCTGCACCACGCCGCCTCAGGCCTTCTGGACCAAACACGCCCAGACTGAAATCATAGAGGTACACCGCTGTTAGATTCCACTGCTCCCTAAAAACTCTTTAAACCTAGACCTGGGAAAATATATCATTATCGCAATATTAGAGTGGATATCGTCTTACATTTTGGGTGTGATGTATTTGACTGGTTTTAAAAGTTGTGTTACAGAAAGTACATGGACAAAAAAAGTATTTTCTGAATTTACTAGAATTTTCTAGCTATTGAATGATTTGCCTTTCCTGATTGTATCAATTACTCCTTATTTCTGAGGATTGTTTATTAAAAAATTATTGGTTGTTTTTGGAAGCATCAAATGTTAAAGGTGGGGTAGGTAAGTTTCAGAAACCGGCTCGAGATACACTTTTTGTTATATTCCATGGAATGCTCTTAACATCCCGATAGCAAT